>NW_017300158.1:27921-74847 GCF_001594075.2 Trachymyrmex cornetzi
TATATATATATATATACATATATACAGTTGTATATGGCGTATCTATGATATAAATTATTGGATAACGTTTATGGAAGAGGCGAATGATACGTGTAATAAAAGAACGTGCGTTTAATTTTTCAAATAAATAATGTAGATTTCCATTACTTTCGCATTCACCCTAAACGATCCATTAACGGAAAAACGATACATTTTCCGGTATTAATAACGAAAGCGACCGCGACATATTGCAACATGGGTCTTACACCGTTATCGGAACAACTCGATGTCTCCGAATAAAACAATTCGCTGTAATACGTACGTGTGCGTGCGCACTATGTAACCCCCGACGAAAAAAAAGAGGAAATATCTGTGCGCTTTTGCGGCTATCCGCGAATTAAAGTATTATGAGCCGCGACATCAAAGCGAAAACTGTAATTTCATAAAACCCCCTTTAGACTCTGTGCTACATCGTCATAACGGTAAATCGTGCCGAAGTAATTGCGTGGAAAAGTGAAAAAAGAAAGTAGGAGGGTGGGGGGGGGGGGGGGAGAAGAAGAAAGACGCGCACTCGCGACGATAATTAACGGCTGGTGCGGCGCGGGGCCATTTTAACAAATCTCTGCGACCGTAACGACCTCATCAACTCCGTTGACGCGCTAACTCGGCGTTATCGCGAAAACTCGACTGCGCCGGCAATTGCTGTTTCATGCATAGCGAAGTGCGCCCATGGACCGCAACGGCAAACATTCTCATCGTTCTAACGTCGTATAATTCGCAATTTGATATCGCGTCATGTGTATCACCGCACTGCTGCTTTCAATTCTCCAACGATTCTCTTCCCGTCACGATAATATCGCGAGCGACTAGCGTACCAGTACGGTGGAGAGAGGTGTAATTAATGATTAGTTAATAGCTTGACGTCGAGGGTAGTCACGATATAGGCGGGAGAGAAATGTAGAAAATGCAGCTTTAACATATATAATTTTACATTAAATTTTCTTTAATAAAAAATATGAAACGCTAAAAATATTTAGAGTATTTAGAATATCATTTTAGAGTAATAATATTACACAAACGCGAATAGTTCCACGGTTCTTTTAAACTTATAAAATATATTTTACCTCTATATTTTGTTCATATATATAATTGCACACATTTTTAATTTATTTTTCATTACCTGAGCAGCGCGTTCTTCAGCCAAATATACACGGGAAAAGCACGGTTTTACTAAAATATCTAAAAATTTAGCTAGATACAAATCTAAAAATAATTTTGCTTGGACCATAAAAATAATTGTGTAACACGCTTAAACTGGTTGCTAGAATGTTAAAATTTTTCGTAACATCGTCAGCGTTAAAGCGTATAATCATTTTGATGGTCCAACAAATTTATTTTCACATGTGTATACTTACATTAGTTAATTTTTTAGATACACAAAGAAAAAGATTTATTTGGACTTGAAAGTTCTACTTACATTTGTTTCATTGAAACAAATTTAATTTTAAATAGAATGTTATGTTCAATCAAAAACATTTAATTTTAATGCAAATAATCACATTCTTAATTTAAACATCTATTTAGTTGGATTATTCGAATGCATAAATTTGTTTAATTTAAAGAAATATTTTCTTTGTGTAATTCAGCAAAAAAATCATGCTTTCTGATCTTGCAGTTATTATTCTTTTGCGATTTATTTTCATTTTAATGAACATTATCGCTTGTTTTGCAAAATCTCGAGTCTTGTCTAGATCTTTCGTCATGACGGAGATATTTCCATCAGTGAGGGTAATTTTCCTTGCTCTTATGGTGCATGTCGAGGGGCACGTGCAGGCATCACGCCGCTGGCATCGAAGATCGCGCACACGCCGCTCGTACTTACGCCGACTTATGTAAGGGCGCACGTAAGTGCGGCAAATTGCTCGTAAAACGTGCCGGGTGTGTTAATTCATCTGGTAACGTCGAAGAAAATACAGAATTAGTTTCCGGGTATAAGTAATACAGACGTGGCCGTGCATGTCCCGCTAAGAAAGCATCGCCGTCGGAATACCATTGACCAATTGGAATCGAATAACGTCATGGGCTTACCAATAACGCTATTAACAAAGTCTATCAGACGCAGTGTGAAACGTTAATGAAACTGTTGGAAATAGTTGAACGATGTTACGTATTCGTTGAAATCTCTGCGTAACTTGACTAACCGTGCGAAAGCCGGACGCAAGAGACGAATAATGAGTTAGTGTGTTGAATACAGAAGTTATCCTTTTGTTAGAAACTTGTAATTAATAGGAATACACGGGCATTTGCAAAGTTTAAATCGAGTTGTATCTATTATCTACTGGAAAGAACAATTTCACTGTAGTATTTAAAAATTTAGTTAGATAGATCTAAAAATAATTTTGTTAGACTATCTAAATAATATATTTACAGAACACTTAAGCATGATGAGCAATGCTGCAAAAGGTTTTAACATTCTAGCAACCAATTTGAACCACCTGTATAATTATTTTGATTGTTTAATAAAATTGTCTCCAGATCTGCATCTATAAGCTAAATTTTTAGATATAGTAGTAAAATTTGTTTTCTTTTTTCGTGTATATTATATTGAAAATAGCTATAATCAAATAGTCGGAAAAATGTCTGTGGTAATTCACTTGAGCAAGAACGATATGATTATCGGTTAATCTATCGATTATTAATTTGACTAATTATTAAATTATAAATATTAAAAAAAATTAAATATAGTGTTAAATATTTTCTTCTATTAATCAAAATTGTCTTTAAATAAAACAATAAAAAATGTAATTTCACATATATATTTTTTTAATTTGTTACGCTTGTACGCAGAGTACTTGACAACCGAAACAATTCTCGTAATGTAATACCTATACATATATCACGTATGTAACCGCGTTACATATTCCGTTAGGGGCAAGGGTGTGAACAGGGGGAGAGAAAGAATTGTTATAAAAAAAGCCGTATACTGAGACTGACATTTATGACGCGTATTCAACGTTTGATATATAATGTTCCCAGAAAAAAAAATTGCAAAGCCGCGTAAAATCCACGCGTCAGTTTTCGGAACGAAAAAGTTTTTAATCCCTGCCACAGTTAAAGCCCGATCGATACGTTGATCCTTCGGTGATCAAATTGCACATCGCATGCAGAAAGCATTTCTGCAATCGACGTTCGATGTTCACCGTTGTGAAACTTCAACGTTAAAAAATTATTGCGATCCATATAATACAACCGTTTGCGGTTTAAACAATGCGTTCTGTTATTTTATTGAATGCACCGTTGCAGCATCGTAATCCATTTCAACGCATTTTATTAATCCTCAAAATAATTGACTAATGAACAAATATTTTTGCTTTCATAAATTTTACGTGATATACAGAAGTGTATATGCGGAGACTGAATTATCTAAAAAGTGCATTTTACGTATTCTCGTCTACATTTTGCATCCTTACGCTTAAAAACCAGAAACCTGGAGTGTCTAAATACACACGAACACGATTAAAAAAGTCTCGCATGGACAAAGAGTTAATTGCCGTATATATTGGCCATGTATTACAGAATTTCAGGGACACGTGAGCGTGAAAATATCAGCTGCCGCGTAGAAATAAATTACCTGGCAACGCAGTTTTTCGTTTTTATCTCCGCACTTGACACCGTACGTGACTCGCCAAGTTTGTCGACCTCTATCTCGTTTTATTTCACATGTCGTTGTACGCGTTAAAATCGCGGCCCGTCGGACAGGGAAGTCAGGTCGTGGAGAAATAAAAAGCATGATGGAAAAAATACCGGAAGGGTGAATGCAAACCGCACGGAATTCTCGATGAGCATCGCGAAATGTAGGTATCGAAGTGAAATCATATATGTAGGCCGGGAATTGTACGAGTCATTGTCGATCAAGCGAGCCTGTACAAACAACAGCTTCATAAAGCATCAGTTTGAAAAGACTACAATATGGTATATATGCAAGTACGTATATAGTGTATATTAGTAATTCAAGATTGAATTATTTAAAGCAATGAAGATCCAGCTTCGACCGTAATAGGCATTTTTTAATTTCTAGTATTGATTGTGTTTCTCACATATGTGGTCTAAAATAAAGATCCTTAATATTGTTTATATTATGTCGCCTGAAAGAAAGACGTTGTTTCCTTATTGTGTTTCGATTATTGTGAAGTGATCTAATGGCTTAGGATACGCTCGTACGGAATACAAGAGATCCGGATCCAAGTCCCGGCCGAGGTAATATTTTTCGCAATAAATTTATCAACAGTTTCAACATATTAACATCTTTATAATATAATGCTTGATGATAGCATTAAATTATTAAATTGCTTGTCAATTCGCGATTACTATAGAGCAGTTTTAATTGCGTTTGTAGTCTGGGAAAACAATTCGGCGCGCAGTTTGAAAAGACTACAATATGCAAGTACATATATAGTGTATATTAGTAATTCAAGATTAAATTATTTAAAGCAATGAAGATCCAGCTTCGATAACCGTAATAGGCATTTTTAAATTTCTAGTATAAAGCATTACAGTCGTTCAATAGTGCCACGCTCGTTAATTGCCATATCCTAGCAACGGTTGCGAGGCGAACGATCTCGTGAATCTCTCGAGCGACTGTTCGCATCTTCTATGGGTATATTTAAACGTAGTGATATTTCACCGATATCGTACCAGCAGCAAGCAACTCATAACTCTCGCAATTTTAATTTTACATCGTGCCTCGTGTCGTATATATACTTGAACTTGTGGCATTAACATAAATTTCATTTCTCGCGCGACATACAACGATACAGTAGAGACTTTCACGGATACAAATTTTAATCAATCGATGGGACCGCCTCTCTGTCACCAGAATCGATCAAAGAGCCATTTTCGACGGTGATTATTACAAGCTGTCCTTTAATTATCCTCGAGCGACAGACTCCCTGCCGAAAAGAGGCCACCTTTTGCGAAGCGTATTATCCACGCAGTTCAAGTACGAGCTCGTTTTCATTTGAAATCACTATCTATCAGCGAATCAATTAGCGACTCCTCGATTACTGACTCGACCAGCGCGGCGACGGCCGTGCAAAATTATGCGACGGATCGATGATCGAACGATGAGTTTCTCTCTCTCTCTCTCTCTCTCTCTCTCTCTCTCTCTCTCTCTCCGCGCAGGGAATCGAATTTACGAGCGAGACGCATTTGATTTATGAAACGACGTCCTTGGTTGATCTACGATCGATCTACGAGCGAATCAGGGGGCAGCGGTCGCAAATGCACAGCACACGAAGTTAATCGTTATTCTTGTCCGGGAAGCAGCACCGATAATTAATAGCCAATCAGCGGGTGTGTTGAGTTGAATGTTAAGTAGAGACTCGTCGCACACCGCATTGCTACGTTCCCCGGATTCGCTCGTGGTCAGCACAAACGACGTCAATATCGATAACAGTATCCGTGTCCAGGGAAAATCGCCGATCGCGCAATATCGCGCGATTCGGCGTTTCGCGCGACCGTGCAAAAATCGAATAAAAATAATCGCGCGTGATATCGTCGCGCGCTGGTGGAATAATATTTTTGCGCTCGGCACGCGGGCCGCGGTATAACAACTTGTACTCGTGAGTTTATTTGCAAAAACGCGCTGGAGATAAAAAATGCATATATATCCCCGATACGCAACGGCCTTCGCACTCTGCCTGCATTATAACTGAATTCCATGAAATAATTAAATTTATACAAGTTTGTTAATTGATGCGTTACGTGCATTCGCTCGAAGTGAAAAATTCAAAAGCCTGCCGCGTAATCATTCTTCAAATTCGATTTACATTTTTAAATGTCTTTAGTGTTTGCTCCACTTTCGAATCGAATTAAAAGACTAAATATTCGATAGAAGAAGAAACAGAGAGCGAAAAGGAGAGTAAAGAATCTTCAAAATAATCTCGTATTAGAAAGTCTAATAACGTTTTATCTCTTAAAATTCAGTATGCGCGAAATCAAAATTTCAAAATAAGACACCAATTTAAATTGAAATTAAAACCGATGATTTTCGCAATCTCTTCTACTGATTACATATTCCACGATATTGCGCCATAAGTCGAAGTAGGCACCCTCGTGAATATAATCATCGATTCTGATTTTGCGTCACGTCATATGGCTCCGTCTCAACTAGATATAATCTTCCACGTCAAGTTATCTGGGCCATACCATATCTGAGAGAATATCTGAAGGGCTCGCCCGCCATCAAAGTTCTGAGCGCACCGCAAGAGCGTTTTCAACGGCGGAACGTGTCGTTATCGTGACAATCCCTTGGAGATTTTAACATTTTGTCACGATATACCAGAGCTCTCGCCGCCGCTCTTTTACACGGCTCACTACTTGTGTCATGTCGCGGCAATAATACCGGTACCGTAACAGCAAGATGCACTATGGTCGCATATAGCGGAGCTATATAAGGTAGAAGCGCACAGAAAGTAGGATATTCTCTACGAGGTTAATGTAATGTACGCCGCAAATAATTTCGGCATTCACGAACCTGTCTCTCTTCGTACTGCGGCTCTTCGCCGTCTCTGTCTTATTTTCTCGCGTCATTTTTCGCGTGGTGACCCCATTACGTATGTATACTTGAATAACGATACGACGCCAATGCGAATGCTGTACCGCTCGGGACTCGTCTGGCCGAGATGCGCCAGGGAGATATCTACTACGATATTATTCAGCGATATTATTCAGTGATGGTGTATCCGCGGGACGGTCTGTCGGGAATCATGACGCATCGGCTTATGAAATTATGGATTATAGACTGTCTCGACCATTTTGGAAATCAGATTTCATATTTAATTTCGTTAACTATGCGCATTGATAATGATGATCATAGTTTGAATGACATTAATATTTAATATTGGAATATTTTATTCTCTTTGTCTCTATAAATATCGTTTATTTTTCTCTTTATAAATATAATATTGTTAAATTGCCTTTTTTTAAGCCAACAGGCGATTCTTCGTGCTTAATAATATATATATATATATAAAAATTAAATTGAAAAGAAATTTAATATTATTAATGTAAATAAGCATCTTAGAAAGTTGTTAATAATTTGATGCTAATAAGCATCTGAAAAACTGTAAATAATTTATTGCGAAAAATATGACTATATCCTCAACCAGGATTCAAACACGAATTTTTCGTATTCCATGCGGGCGTCCTTCTAATTTGACCACTGAAGCATATGATAATATTAAACGTAATAATATGGAAGAATGTTTATTCTTTTTCTTTATTATTTTTCTAGTCAATTTTCAATAAGCTCACTTTTTATGAAAAAAGATGTCTCTGTTTGCTGAATTTATTGATATAAGATATCATATTTGTTTTTTTTACTTCTCTTTATTTAACTCATTATTATTATTTAACTTAAAAATTATAAGTATATAAGTATATATTTAAAAAAATGGATTATAACATTAAAATATATTTATAAATTATTATGACAATACCGAATGATTACACATATTTTGAAAATTTCAAATCTAGAAATGACATGTCATAGGAATATGGAACTGTGGCACAAAGTTGCGATATTTCAATCTAAATCCAAAACTATTTCTTTAACTTTCGGATTGACAAAAGGTAAGATTTTTCTTTCGTAGCAGAAAGAACTCGATACGCAATTCGTACACCATTAAAGTATGACCGTATGCGAAAATAAAGTCGAGAACTGCATAAATTGCGAAATCCCCGAGTATGTTTCACACGTGCGAATGTGAAACGCAAAATGCATCTATGGAAGGTATCACAGTTTGTTACTTTGAAATATTGCCTCTCATAAGAGGCATCTACAGTCACAGTGACTTTTATATGCGATGTAATAAATCTGACGCTAGTGCATTTTATTCAAATTTACTCCAAAATGACCTCGCCTACCGCGTAATTTGGTTTCACGCCGGTCGATCTTATGGCAGAAAGTGTCTCTATCTCGATTATGTTAAAATTACAAAGAAATATGTCAGTAGATTATTAGCCAACAATATGGCATGTGACGTTAAAAATTGCTAATTACAGTAATTTATATAATTGAATATTATGCTTTCTATTGTTACGTACAATTGTATTATTGTAAAGTATTGTATTATCTGTACTATCTCCTAATACCATTAATGCGAATTGTAAGTAAAATTCTTCCCGCGCGACTATCAGCGGAAATGGATCCCCAAGGAGGTACGCGCTTAATGATAACGCATTTAGCTAGCAAGGACTGGCGTTTCTCTCGTCGGCATGGATAATGATCCCTCGAGCGGTACTCGGCACTCATTTAATTCCCAACTTTTCCTTTCACGGTCGGGCGAGTGGCGCGTAAGGAGAAACATCCGGGGGAGAAAACGAGAGGGAGAAAACGGATGAATAGCGAAAGCGAAGAAGAATCCGCCCCGGCAAGGACAACGACGGCCCGCTCTCCAGGGTCGAGACCTTCGGATAAGGCAAGGAGGCGATGCCATAGGGGTCAGGGGGAAAAAGGAATCACGAGGGAGAGAACCGAGGACACGGAAGACGAGCAGTTCGCAGTCGAGACGAGTCTGCCAGGAATAAAGTTTCCTGTCGAGGTGGTCGCACGGGCTGAACGGGCTCTCGAGAGACTCCAAACACGAGGTGAGTTTCGACCTCACCCCCTTCCCCGTCGATCGCACGGCGCCACCAAACTACCAACTCGCCCTTTCCACATCGCTGTTCCTACCCAACATCCAGCGTCAAGTTGCCTTACATGGTCGTTGATTGTTTCCGGTGTAATTATAACTTCGACTTAGGCGGGCCCTCCTCAGATATATAATTATTAATTACCGTGTCGGTGCCACGCGTCGAAGGTATTCGCGGACGCGCCGCGGAGGACAAGAGTGATCCTCTCTCTAAGAAGAGGACTAATGTAAAGTCGTATGTCTTAAAGTAGATTGACGTCGGGCGAAGTTGGAGAGAATTTGAAGCTGTGACAAGCGTATCTCAAGTAAATGTATTACGCTTATATGAAGAGTTAAATGACTGTCAGAAAGGTAACAAATTTTAATCGAATAAGTAAAGGAAGGGTCAACGGCTTTGGTTAAATATTTTTATCTTTTTATGTATGTACTAGTTATTGCGATAAATATTATAGGCACTCATCTTATATAGTCGAGAGAGATTCTAAGTTCGAATTCTGGCTGTGGTACAATTTTTTACAATAAATTTTTTAAGATGCTAGTAGCATCATTAAATTAGCGATTAATTTAATGATGATATCTATTATTATTTCAGTTTATAATTGCATTTCAAGTTTGACAAGTAAGCGGTGCACAGTTTATATTATTGAAAGATGTATTTAAAATTTAAATTTAGAAATATTATTAGGTATCGAGATCTCGACTATTATTGGTTTTTTTTTCTTTTTTTTGTTTATTTATATAATTAGATTAACCTATTAAACCTTTACTTTTTATTAAACTACATTTTCTAATTTTATTTATAATAAAACCGATCGACTCTATACAAGAATTTTTAATAAATTTTAAATATGTTTAAGATAAATCTATCATTTGTATTAAGTGTTTGACTCCCGTAGCAGTTTTTTAAAGATTTTATTGTTCCACACTATTAGTTGCATTTTTAAGCTTTCGGGAATTGAATAATAGAGTCGGGTCGATTTCTTATCCCCATTTTGTTAGTAAGAAAAAGGAGTTCTTTAGTGTGAAGGAACTACTTTAAAATTCATAGAACGGCAGCGAGTGAAGTAGGGAAACTTATTCCTCTTTCAGCCGTTGATCTGAAATTGAAAGGTATGATTTCAAAACTCACTCCATCCATTTGTGGAAGCTTTCAGACTTCATTGCTTTTGTTTCAGCAAATATCTGTGAACATTCTTTTAAATCAACAAATATGTATATATGTATATGTAGTAGTTTTATTAATGTCGCTTATTATGTTCCATAAACTAAATATAAAAATTGTCACATATATTTAATTAATCTGATAAATTAAATTATGCAATAAATTATAGAAATTTATGCAAAAGAGACGTATTACCGAAATTGTAATAGAGTGATAAAATGTTCAATCATTGAATAGCTTCCGACGTTCCAAGCATAATTACATTAATCGACTCGTACAACTTTTTTTATCACAAAATAAGGTTACAAAAATTCTCGCGGTAGTTTAAAATATTATAAATATTTATAATAATTTATAAAAAAAAAAAAAAAACGTAAAGACATACAATTCGCGCAGAAGTGTCGCTCGTTATAGTACACATGCGATGGCGCATGCATACCTAACGCGCCATTATGCCCGTTGTCGCGCTAGCATTCCGGGAAACGCTAATGAACGTGCTGTGTCGCGAAAACACCCACGGACATTCGCAATCGCAATCAAACGGCGATCAACGGCGCGTTGATGCACTGCCGCGCCTGATTAAACAACGAGTCGTCATCGCCCCCGTCCGCAAAATGCAAATGCAGTCCGAATCACTCGAAGACGCCCACCGTGCGCGCTGCGTGTACCGCGCCATATGTTACGATATTCTGCGGTTGAATTTGCACACACAGTAACCGGCGTGGTAGCTGCATACCCGCACGCATACGGAGACGGTTCACGTGTGTACGGATAACGCAAACCCACACGCACGCGTGCAACGCGCACGGCTGGCGACGCGTCGGCGTCTCCGAGGGTTCGCCGTATCTGCATGAGCAGTAAGAGCATCGATCACACACCGGGGACAATATTGGCATGATAATCGGAAGGGATTCGGCACGGTTACGTAGTAACACGGGCCAAGGGAGAACGGGCCCTTGTCAATGCCGCGGTTACGATCGCGGAGACTGTTTACTCCCTGGTAATTATTGTGAAATATGTTGCGGCAGATCGAGTGCGTCTATACACCGTGACATGTAAATTATTGCCGCGGCAAACGTATATATGTATGTACTTTTGTACGATTGGACGAGGATGACGAATTTCTCAATCTTCGTAATTCAGACGTTTGTCAAATTCAGTATTCGATTAGTTGAAACTAGAACGACTGAGTTTGTTCTGTTGGCAAATAGGAGAGAAATACGCATCCGTTATCTTTTACGTTGTTTCACATAGAGGATTTTTACGATAAATGTAGCGATTGAAATTAAAATGCGAAAAAAATATTGCATATTTTCAAAATATATTGTCTTTATGGTTTCAAAATACAGAAAATCAATGGTGATTTTAATTTAAACGCAACGAGTTTAATCGTATTATATATACGTACTATAAATAAATTAAAAATTTGTTATGTACAAAATTTGTTATCGATCGAGTTTGGTTTTAAAGATTTAAGCACATCTGCAATTTTTAACATTTTAAAAACATATTGTACTATATTCTCTCTTTATTATGAAGATCTTGTAAAAAAAATTCTTTACTGAAAAAATATTTACTATATCTTAATAAATATTTTATTGAATATTTGTAAACATTTACTTATAGTAAATAAATATTTACTCGATGAAAAAAAAAGACAGTTAAATCAAATTAATGGTTTTTATATCAGTTAGATATATGTTAACATTCAGCAAATGTTTACTTATAAATAAACAAAGCAATATTTATTGAGATATAATAAATTTGTAATATTCAAAGAGCAATATTTATTGAGATATAATAAATATTTTCAATGCAGTCACTGCTTGAATTTTCTGAATATCGCGAAAACGACGTCTTCCCCTTTCCCATTCTTGATCTTGATATTTAGCTCAGATCCCTCAGTAGGGTGTATCGAGACACGTTCTGTACACATCGACACGCGCGGTTCGACGGCGTGTGCACCCTGCTGTCACATAAGCGCGCACGGTGCAGCCAGAGTTGTGGCCGCGGGGGTGTGCGGCGCGATGTGTTGTGTGGTGAATCATGTACTACCCTCGAGGGATCCATCTACGATTAATTCCATCACTTGACACGCTTCTGCGCGCGTTCTCGCACGCACCCCACCATCCCGCTCGACAAACATTTAAGCGGGGCATAAATGCCACGAACGGAGTGGAAAATGAAGAAAGGCGATGCCAAATGCGCCGTGAAGCGCGGAAGAATTAGATGATGCTGCGAGAGCGTTCGATGAGACGTGAGGTGAATTCGCTTAATGCACGTACTTACTTGATCCCCGCCGCTCCCTGCGACGTTATCCCATTTTCTCAAAGGTCTATCGCGAAAGCGCCGAAAACGAACCCCTCGGTAAGCTACATTAACATGGAGAATTTTTACGATAAATTTGTGACTGATAAAATGCGAAAAAAATATCGTATTTTTCAAAATATTATATTGTATCGTTTTGTTGGAAACTCGTCAAACACAGAAATATTCATAACTATATCTGTGTATGTGCAATAACTGTAAATGTAGAGTATTCAACCAGTAAAACGTGTGCCGGCATTCAGAGGATTATATAAAACATATTTTCTATGCGTTTAATTTATCGAATATGGACATAAATGTGCATATATACCTCCATATTATATAGCTATGCATTTTTTCTAAATATATTCCCTCAATGTCGACAATTTGGTATGTAATTAAGTTTTTTTTTTTATTCCAATTTATTTAATTGCTGGTTTTACTCAGAAAAGTATTAAAAAACAGCGCGCGGGACTATTTTATTTCTTTATATCTTGTTCTACGCTTATTTTTCATTTAATCTCTCGCAAAGCGAAATATGGTAGAAAGCTCTTCGCTAAAACGCAACGCTGTGAATAACGTTTTCTAAAGGTGCATATTATTTTTTCTCGACGTCCAAACTAATTAACGCGCAGAGGTGCGAGGCACGAACTAGTTAACGCGGTGCAGGTGCGCTCGCGCTACTTACAATTTAAACTGATCTTAAACTAGGCTTTAGTCTTAACTTAAATTAAGCCCGTGCGGGGTAGAATAACAGAACTAATTGGATGGACGAGCGCACCCGCTCTACGATTAGCGGGGGCGAATCATAAAACGCTATCGCGTAATTTATACGGTTTTATAAACCTGCATTGGACATTCGCTATTATTAAGAGGCTGTTCTAAAAACGATTAAAGAACAAAAATTATGCAAGTTGATAAGGAAAATTTTATGTTATGATAAATTGATAAGGAAAATTTAATATTACGATAATACTAGTAAGAAGAAATAGGAATGTGAATAATATGCTTATTTATTCACACGCGGGATAAATTAATAGTTGTAATCCAATAAAATTAAAGAAATTTTACTTGTTTGTAATTCAATAATTTATATCGATTGATAACGGTAATGCAAGAATATCTCGTGTCTGTTAGTCAATACCAGCTCCGCGTAAAAATTTAATAAATGACTTTAATTTGCAAATGAGTTGTACATTTACATTTATCTGCTGATGGTTCTTTTAGGTGCAGCTGCCTCGTACACACAATTTATTAACGAGAGAATATCGCGATGCAATAACCCGATAATTTAATGAGGCGTACATCATATTACTAGTATCGACACGTCCTTCAAATAGAAATTAAATGAAATTATACTTAAGTGCATCTGATATCTATATATGTATCTTTAATATAACGCATTGCATAAGATACGAGAAAGATAAAAAAAAGTTATGTGCCATAATTTTTCTTCTCTCTTAACACGTCCTTAATTCGAGCTCTGAAATTCTTATCAAAGTGTATCGCATTTCTACATTGCGATTTTATCTCGTAAGTGAAGTAATATTGCATTCGTTATTGCGTTATCTGACGAAACGAAACATCAAATGCTTGACAAAACGCCTCAAACAGACACGTTTGAGTGAGATCGCACGGTTATACCGTATCCTATTCGCGAATCCTACCGCGACGCGATCTTTTTTTCTTTCTGCTTTTGGTCGACCGTGCCGTTACGCATCGAGGCACGTGCTGTTTTACGACTGTACGCGTAACGAGCGAGACGCGCGCGAGAAGATCGAGAACGAGTGGGTGGGTGACTGCGCTCGGATATCGAAAACGCAAAATTGGCCGTCGGCTATAAATCACTCGCCGGTCGGTCGGTCGGTCGGTCGGTCGTTCGGACTCGTTCCGTTTCGAGGCCACCCTGAGCGCGCTCGCTGCCTAATCAGTTTAAGTGATTCCGAAAGGCGCTGCCGCTACACCACCTCTCTCCGTGTAACACCGGCACCAGTTACACGTATACGCGCCCCGTGGTGGTCCACGTGCGTAGGCGGATGCTGCACCGTGTTACGCGCGCACGCACACGCATACGTTCGTACAAGCGCGTGCATGTTCCCCTTTCAGGCTGACAACCTACATTCGCCGTTTCTCTCGCGTGTTCATCGCGCGGTGTCTCTTTTCCTTCCCTCGCATTACCATACTAATTGCAGTCGAAGTACTAACTGGGACGTTTCTAGTCTATTGCCGATGAAACCTTTCTACTTCAATGCCTGCGCGCGTCACAATGCACGCGAAAGTGTATTGTAGTCGTCATGTCGATGTTATTTTGAGCTACGAGTACGATATTCCGTTAAAACTCACAATATCCAATTCACTTTTGCATAACAATGCAAAAGTAAATTGGATGTTTTTACAAATTAAAAATTTTTAATCAACAATATACATGTTTGCCTTCATAACTAAAAATATAAATAACTGATTGTATCTTTATTTAATGTAATCTGTTGCGTACTGTTAAAAACATACAAAAAATGTATTACGTACTTTTTAATAACTTTATAATAATAGAAAATATTAATGCATGAGTCATCCTACACAATATTAAAATATACCAAGCAATCACGAATGGAAAAAGAAACAGGGGAGTAGAATAGAGGTTGTCCATTTGAAATGGAATAAAAAATCGAACGCAAAGTACGTACAGAAGCACATTAAGAAATGAAATTTAAAGGTAGCGAACGAAGGATCGATAACGCAGAATCACCGGAGGCATTCTTCAAAAGGGACTCCCGCGCTCCTATTGTCACATTGGATCTTGTCTATGCACGATGCAAAATTCCCCAGCGAGACGGATCGCGTCCCGAGGGAGGAGTTTCGTGCAAGCTTCGCACACACACGGAGAATTAGATTAAAGACATTAAAGTCACCCCCTCGTGCAAGTAAGGCTGCCCTACTAGTCATTCTGTGATTGCCTCCCGGACGGAGTGAGTGTCCACTGGACCGCGAAACGAAATTAGAATCCTAATAATACGCGGAATTTAAAGTCGCACGTTCGTGTCTGAATAACGCATGCAGTGGGGTGCGTCGTTGCTCACTTTGCTCCTTGCACAAAGTCAGCGGCACTGGTGCGATGATTGTGTGCGAAGGGATCGCAGGTCTGTCATGACTGTTTATGCAATCTGTCCTGCGTCAACGACGAAGCAATATGTTTCTGTAGATTTACTTTCGGCTGTGGAAAGCCGATACGTTGATTATCCGATCTAACGAAATTTCGTTGATCGGTTTATTCAAAGAAAGAATTTATTATTGTAATTCCTCGACTATAATATCTCGTATAGAAGAGTTGAGACACAGAATAGTAAGAGGTAATTATTAATTAAAATTTTTGTCGACTATAAATAGATATAAAGCGTATAAAATTATTATAATAAAATTTTTAGTCGAAAGTATGCCTATATATTTCCACACTGAAAGAATCTGGCAATATAACTACCAAATATTGAGTGAATTAATTCCCATCAAATGTTCGGTTAATATAATCAAAATAATAATTTTACTTCTCTAAATATTTAGTATATATATATATGTACTACCAAACATATAATAATATAATCAACTGTTTGGTAATACTTACCGAATATTTAGAAAAGTAAAATTATTTTTGGTTATATTAACCGAATATTTGATTGAAATGAATTTACTCAACATTTGGCGTAGCTGCTACCAGACTCTTTTCTCAATATGCAGAAGTTATATAGTGTGGTTCTTTTAGAAAACGCTCACGTCGAATATTACATAGCTACTTATTACACTTATACATTCGTGTACATAAATGTATAAGTGTAATAAGCAACTATCTTATTGTGAATACTTATTACTCACACGTGTGCATATATATTAATATCGATGCCGCAGTATGACGCATGAGAGCGAGCCACGTGCTATACGAGAAAGGGACACTTAATCTTTCCGTAGATTCCCCGTGGATTCCGTTGGGCCCCCTGAATATTTTCACACTCCCGCCCCCGCGGTGGTCCCCCCCAAAGAATTGGGCGGCGCCGTTTCTATCGCACTGCCGACCTCCGGTGACGTCTGTTTTGTAACTATTTTCCGCCACCTTCTTTACCCCTGAATGCCCCTTCATCTATGACTATGCGAGATTCGTAACGAGGGAGTCCACTTGCCGCATTTCATATTATGGGGGGCACCCATACGAAATGTCGGAACATACGCGTCCGTAGGATTAAGTCGGGGGGATCGTATGGTTAATGGACAAAGGGGGAATACGCGTCTGCGGATCCAATTTCGAATTCTACGCTTCGTGAAATTGACGGGTGCGTTTGTGCGAGTGAAGTGCTACTTTCTTTTGTTGCAATGCGGTCGACGGATAGACAATATGGGGAACATCTCGGTCATTCGGGATATAATAAACCAGAAATAAGAGTGACAAAAGTGAACGATTCTTACTGGAATCTGGTAATTTCTTTTTGGTATTTTATAAAGTTTTATTTAATCTATTTACTTGAAATTTTTTATTTAAGTTTTTTTTAATTACTATACATTACTCGACACTACGTAGTAAGATGGGATAAGAGCTTTCAACAGGTGCTTAAAGTTAACGAAACAAATGTATTTAAATTTATACCGGATTTTCTTAGTCTTAAGCCAACGACCGTTGAATTCCCTCTTAAATTGTATCAATGGAAGTACATCAGTCAAAGTACCTATACCTATACCACAGAAGATATTAAAGTTGCTTTAATCTAAAAAAGAGAGAATTTATATTCTCGTTAATTATTTTATTAAATGAATTTTATTATCCAATATATGTTCAATATATGCAATTATATGGAAATTACTTTTATAATTAAAAAATTTGTATAAGTTATATTTATGTACCTTTGAATTCATTATCACATCTATTTCAAGAATAGGTTATAAATAATTCTTATTTTTGTGTTTCTGCACGGATAGAATTGTCTCTTAAAATTTACTCTGAAAATATTTGTGTGGTACAATACAATATTTTAAAGATTTTTACCATGCACTTCAGCAAAATTAATCAAACTTTTATTATATATTTTAATGTTTTATTAATGAATGAGAGAATTTCTTTGCATAAAATTCTTCGAAATACAATGTTGTCTCAGGATTATCATATTTTCAGAGTAAACTCTAAGAAAAATTCTCTCCGTGTGCAATCACTACAGTTATAAGAAAAGATTGAAACTTGGATTAATTTTTCGTTGCTTTCTTCGACGAGTAATCACTGCATGTAATCCAAGTAATGGAGTATAAACTACGAGATTCACGGTTCCGCTGTCATTAAACACGATGAGCTATTGAATCATTGACGGTACTGCATAACACGAAGATCGACGGTAATCGGTAAGAGGAGATGGAATTTTCTAACAAATAGGGCATCCAGAATTTCACGATTCGTTGAGGCGAGAGCCGCCTCCAGGCGATAACATCGAACGGCGCTTAATATCGTTTCCACGGCGAAAGACAAAAGCGGCACCTGCCCCTTCTCACGACGTACCGCGCATCTTCCCGATGTGAAGGACGATGGAAGCAACGTAGGAGGAGCAAAGTGGTGCGATCGGTCCTCTCCTAATTCAATCCCGTGGGATATCGGCAGCCCTAGGGCGCGGTATCGTGCCGAGGCGTGAATCAGCACGTCCGTGAATTATCCACCTCGTTTATCGAGAAAATTGTAGCCCAGGAAAGATACCGGACGAGTCCCATTGTCCCGTAACTGCCGCGTGCCTACGCTATTGCATAATACTCTCAATTCAACAGAGATGCGTGTTCTCGATGTCGATGCGCTGGCTCGCACTGCCAAGGCATCTATGGTACCTGGGCTCTTAATGCTAGCCCGTAACTCTCGTCTGTCGATTCTCGGTTATGCGTGATTAATCATTCGCTTCGATTGCACTCTGACATTTGTGGTAGGCAATTGCGGTCTGGATGGAAGTATCTTGAAAGTAGGAAACGGTATCGCTAAATTGTGTTGACATAAAAGATAAGAGTAATGCTTAGTTAATATTGTCTTAGTTAATACTGTTTAATCAAAATTAAATAATAAAATTAGGCAAACTTTAATTTGAAAGAGGATAGATGACAACGATATAAATATTAAAAACTTTTAGTATTAATTATAAACAAAATTTATATGATAATGTGCAATTATATAACATCAGAGTTACATTTAGTAAGATGTGAAAGTTCATGTATCAGTAACAGTTAGACACGTGTATCAACGAACTTTGCTAACGCCGCGCCGTTGTGATCTCTCGTTGCTTAGTGTGGGCTATCCAAAGTACATTATGTATGTTGTTCTCTGTAGCCGGTAGTTGGGCCCGATAGGCACCGGTATTCATATATTCATTGAATAATTGCGGGATACGCGTATCGTCTCGCCGAGGAAGAGGGTCCTGCATTCCCGCAGGAACAGGACACGCCCCGGCGATCAGACACGCGGCTATAAGGTAGGGTTACTTGGTGAGAAGAGCGACTTTCACGGATCGGCGGACACCTACGAAGGAGTGTTCAGAGCGTGAAAATCAAACTAGCACCTGTTACTGAAAAAAAAAACGTGTTTCATGATATTTGCGTGCGTTAATCCACTATTAATTTTTACAGGCGTGATTTTCGAATTCGTATTCCGAACTTGCTCACCATACGAAGATATATATTTAATTTATAAAACATTTCCTTTTTAATAAGAAGAATAATATAGTTGCATGTTAAATTATAAATTTAAGTGAAGCAAATTGTGATTACATATTTATTAACTGCACAGTATACTACGTTGAAGAAAATAACAGCATTATTTTAATTAAAAATAATTTTGTTAATTCACACAATAACACCATTAATTAAACAAATACGTCATGTTTTAATACAATTTTTTGTTTCAATATTGTTTTAATATTGTTGTTATATGTATATGTACATACATATATATATAAATCAACAAGATTATTTTTAATTAAAATAATGCTGTTGATACAACATCTTTTTTTAAATGTATTATGAGCATTCTATTACGAGCAAACTCTCCTGTGTAAAGAAGTTCTTAATTAATTTTTATTTATTATTTATTAATAACATTGTACTCTTAATAATACAATACTATAAAACGTTAATAATACTGTTAATAATACTTTAAAACGGTACTCTTCTAATGTAAATTAATATAACTCCAGGCCAGTAATCCGTTATTAAATATACATGAACGAATCATATCCATGCATGAGTGTGATACATGGATAGTTGATGTTGGGCTTCGGTCATGCGAACGATCGGTAAGATAATCGAAACACCCACGTGTCTGATTACGTGAATTCCTAATCTGACTTTTCATTTTGCGCCGACGGCATTGCGGAAGTTGAATTGTATGCACGCGAGACGCCAGGTCGAATGTATCTCGATCGATTTGACGAGAGGTCTCGCAACGCATCGGCATTAATTTTGGCGGCGGGGCTTCATTATCATATAGACGAGTGTTTCGTCGAGCGTTATTGGATCTCGCGCGTCACGACGGAACGACACACGCACGTGCGTATACGTGCTTAGGGTAAACGCGCGTAAGGTTGCCTGTTCATGGCTTCCGGCCAAAGAATAACGATCGCTACGAGTGCCGTTAGCGGCGTTACTCCGGCGAACTATGACGGGCGACTTTGTCGGGTTAACTCTCGTAGCTTGGCATAGTAATCACGCTCTGATCCTTGCCAGAGATGCCTTTTATCGCGTGTTTTGCAGACATTAAATAATTATGGCCTGTACACGGGCTTATACGTATCTCCGCTTTATTCGTTATAATAACGTTGCGTCGCATCGTACTTTCACGGTACGGTGTTATGCGCTTTAAGTAAGTAATGACACATCGCCGCGACAAGACGATCCCGAGACCCGAACAACTACATCGTTTGACATTCCGACATTCGCGTATCTCAGTACATCGTAAAGTACGCCATAACGGCCGTGTATTGTGACGAGGCTGTAATAATTCCTTGCACTCCACATTATTCTTCGTATCATTTTTTAGATATTTCGCTATCTTTTCGTGCCGGGATTAATATCAAAGTACAAAAACACCTGTGCTTGCATTCCGTAAGTATGCGCATCCATCGAATAAAAAACGAATGTGCGCCTCTTAAAATTCACCGTTGATGCATACCCTGTGTACACACCGATATCTGCCTTTATATACCTTCCTCTTTTCCATATAACTTCGACGATGCATCTTTTCGCTTGTTTCATACATTTTACGAGACGACCCATTTATTGTTCCGTAGCAACACGATCTTCGCGCTGTTCGGGCAAAGTTCACGATCAAAAAGAGCATAAATTATTAAGTATAGCAGTTCGATCACCGTTAACGGCGTCGAAGCGTATCCGGCTGTCAGCGGATATCACGATCGAAAAGGGCATAGATTATCAACCGTTTCGATCAAATTTCCTTGCAACTCGGAGCTCGGGGGTGCCCGCTGGGACTCGGCCGCACGGAAAGACTTCGTGCGTTACGACGAACGTTTCGTATGTAACGTATATGTACAAGCACTTTCGTAGGCCGTGCTGCAGGGTAACCTGGGTAACCCAGTTTAGGGTAGGCGCCCTGCATGGGAAAGTGGAAAGGCACTTACGACTTCCTACAAGGGAACGATCGCGCGCGAGCTTCCTACAAAGATCTATGACATCTCTCCCGAGGTGTAACTTGCAGTCGCCTCAGCAACAGGAATCTTATGAAAGTCAAAGTGCTTCGTGCTCGCGGGATCGTCTACGTTTCGCAACTTGTTGCTGGATTGGCTCGGTTGCAATAGATAAAATCGTCTTTGCGTATCGCCGCGCTGGATTTACCTGAGATTTCATGAAGTATAACGCTAAAATTGGCGGAGTTTTAACGAACGAGTCATTTGCGTTGTATCCTTGGAAATGAAATAACGGTACGGATCGTCACGACTGATATCTTTGAGACTACAGTTTGTTGTGCGGTATCCATTGCTTTGCCGATGAGAATCTCATGAAATTCAACGAACGCCGCGATCAAGCCGCATGCAAATTTGCGAGGAAATCAACCGCGAGATTTTTCAAAGCCAAAGTTGTCTCGCGTTCGAAATATATTTACGGCGCATCGTATATATTCTTTGCGAAACATGGCCAGTCATCGTACAGTCGACGTTGGCTGTACGACGTGATTATTTCCTACTGCAGGATGCTCGTGATTGTTGTCATCCGCGTAGGCTGCTTATGATTCATGCTACTTCAGCTTTATTCCGCGTTATGATTATAGTCTTGAAAGAGCGGCAGCGCTTTGTCACCAATGCAGCGAATAAAGTATGCAGCAACTGCTATTTTTTTTTCTTCTTTTTATGTAAATCTTTTCAATTCGTGATATTGAGGTAACAATTTCATAAAAATATTATTCATAAAATATTGACATTTAGCAAAAAAAATTACGTAACTTGTAATTACGTATAATTATTTCATATTTCCTTGTGACTTGGAAACAAATAATGAGATAATAAAAAATCGTTGCGATAAGCCTTTCAAAATTGAGTTTTTTCACGTCTCATAAAATGTTTATTACTCATTTTCTACGTAACGCGTAAAGTCTTTTATAAGTATTGGTGAATATGGTTCGTAAATCAGTTTATGCTGCGGATATAACATAAATTAGTACATGTTACAACGGTTATGGCCTCTCAGAAAAAAGTTCATCAATTTTTTTAGAATCTAGGTCATTTTCTTATAATGTCTAGAATAATACGTGAGTTGTTTGGAAATGTTATATTAAATTTTTCGTTTAATTAATATTTATTTAATAAAAAAATCTCTTAATTTAATGGAAATGTGTACATTGTATTATAAATATACGTATTTTTTATAATTTAAGAGATTTTTTTTATTAAATAAGTGTTTATTAAACGAAAAATTTAGGTTTCTATATGCAACTTTTGATGTATCTATAATAAAGCTTGAATACATCGAGAAGGAACCGGGCCGCTCGACCTGATTTAAGAGAGGACTTTGTAACTGGCGAGAAACGTGATTTGCTCAAGTCCTAACTATATAGTTTTCAATGATAGTACATCAGAAGCAGTGGCACTCGGCTAAATTGTCGGTAACCTAAACTAGGTCAAACGTTAAAGTATTTAGCACGTTTTCCTTCATATTTACAGTACAATGTGTTCTCATGCATCCGAGAGTATTGTCATAACAAATATCAATTCAGTATTATGTGTGCAGTAAGAACACTAACAAATTACGATTTTACAATTGTACATTTGGATGTGTCGAAATTAATTGTTGAATATTTATTATTTCATTGAAGCTTGATTTGCCATGCATTGCGCATTTCAGTTATTAACCTAGCAAATTCAGATATTAATTGGTTGTTAAATATACTATTCACGTGAGTCTCAGTTTCATCCATGTTAACTAACGCTAATCATGCTTAATTAAATTATCTGTATTTGTGTAGACCCAGTTATCAACTAACTATTGTTTAGGAAAGTGATAGCATTATTTGAAATTAGAGTCGCCAATGCAATTGAAATTTAATGTTGAATTTTTGCAAAGTATAATTTTCAGCTATCATATCATTTAGAAAATATTTGTAAATTATTCTTATCATCCCAGAATTATGTAGTAGCGTAGCAAATTGCATTAGCTCGGGCTATTCATGTACATGTATCCGTTTATCCCTCTGTATCTTACTCAATGTAAATTATGACTTCCGTGTGAGGCCTATTGAGATGTCTCACACTCCCACGTCAACGCATGAAATTCGTTACCACCGGTTTTTGTATTAGAATTAGCAGCGACGTGCACACTTGAATAATCCCTGATTACCTTTAATGTTTGTATCTTGACATCAAGGGGAAATTTAATTTCATGTCGCACGGTATTCTGAATCCAGCTATATCAACCACTTCATCCCTTAATATACTACAAACGCGTAATCCTTTAGTAGCTTCCGGGAAACTCGGAGATGGTGATGGCGAATAGTCATCAACAATAAGAATGCAAATATTGTACTCAAGTAGTATGTACTATGGCTCACGTAATCGGCCAACAACGAACCATACATAAACAAATATAATGCGATATACGAGACTGCATTCCTGGGTCCGATATACCGCACTTGATAACGGCCGCTGAGGGATCTAAACGCGAGTTGAATCGAGAGAGAGAGAGAGAGAGAGAGAGAGAGAGAGAGAGAAAGAGAGAGAGCGCAAATGGTTAAACAGACGCTCAATATAGTTTACGTAATGCTAAAACAGGGACCCAGCATCACAAGGGGATTGTGTAACTTACGTTATACATACTTTCGCGTGGCATTTATCGAGCGAGGCATTACCTAATTCCCATTAGCGCAACTTCTATTTCTAATCTGGTTGATTCACTATGCATTATACTGATTAACGCAAACAATGAAAAGTTGGTAAGACATCTACAGCCCATTCACTTATGAGCGCTTGTAATACCGCAAGCGGTTATCAAAGATAAACGATGTTTAAAATTCACGTACTTTGATAAAGGTACACAAGGGTAATGTCTTAAACGAAAATTATCAAAGGACATTTAAATAATTAAATACATTTATTTACGATATAATGTAATACTTCTACGTGGCATATCTATTTATTAATATTGTCATTGCTTGCCATTGCATAAGAATACGTTGTAAAAGCAAATAATTTATAAACAATAAAAGTATTTAAGCAAGTGAAATAAAATTAAAATCATGAAACAAGAAACCAAGAAATCAAGTTAAATAGGTAAATAATTTATTAATCAGTCAATTAAATAATATGCATCATTATAAATCAAAAACTTTTTTCCCCAAAATTATCTTATTCAAATAACACTTATGGTATATGAATGTTCTCTAAAACTTGTAGAGTGAATTGCCACTTTGAGTGAAATCTCATTCTTAAAGATTGAAAATTTACTCTTTCAATACTCAATTTTCTTTAGAGTGAGATTCCACTGCAAAGAATGTAGAGTTTATAATTTATACATTTTATCTGAATCGGTGCTTATGCAGTCGCACAATTAATGTCGATTTGCCGCTATATATGCTCCGTCATGCGAAATATACTTGGAGAAGCGTGATTCTAGAAGCGGCTCTTTCCGGTAAAGCGGAGAACAGAAATTAATGCAGCTTTGTCTGGGTAGATGCAGAAATTAAGGCCGCTTTGTCCCGGAATGATCGAGTCGTTGGCGACAGCCGAGTCGATCTCGCTCACGAGACGACGACAACGACGACGCCGACGCCGACGCGACGTCTGGCGCCGTGAGAGGCACCCGCGACCCGCGACGCACGCGGGGTAGTATATATACTATATCCGCGCTCTCTCGTCGGCTCGGAATTACTCCCGTCATATTCAAGATCCGGCGCGATACGCCGTGATGGAAATTGTTGGAGAACTTTGCGCGTCGGACGGAGACTTGAAATTCAGTTGTGTTAATTCCTTCGGGATTTCGTACGCCCTCCGGGCCAAAGGCCCGACGCGTTCGTTTCGCGATTAGCGCGTACACTCACCGGTGCGACAAACACTGTTCTCGCGTGTACATTTACGTGGTCGGCCCGTCGCAGAGGTCGCACCGTTTCACGCGCGTGTGGGTGAACACGGCTCTTTGCGAATCCATTAGCCGGGCTTGCTCGGTGAGCTCGGTCGTTTCCCTTCAGGCGGCCCGACGCCGATGGTCGAGAGGTAGAGAGAAAGACGGTCGAATGCTCCGATTCCTATTCCGAACTGCTCAAACGACCGGCGCGCGATTAGCCAAACACTCCTTGCAATTCAGATTAGTGCCCGTCGAAAATACGCGCCGCGCCGTAACAATTTCGGTTCGAGCATCAACTTTATCGTTTATATCTTGAGTTATGGACGTGCCGGTCGAAAGCCAGTCGAATTCACCGATATTTTATGACATAATGTCTTTAGCAATACGCTGCGTTGCATTGATTAACATATAATACTTGTTCATTAATGATGACATGACTTGTATATTGATACATATATATTTCTTTGATCAATATTGCAAAAAATATCTTTGATACTAGATACTCTTGTGTGTGAGATTATTCGCTTTTAATTAATATCCGAGCGCCTTTTTATCAAAGGCTTTCTTACTTTTTATTCTACAATATCTTTTTTGTAAAAAGGATATATTGTCTATATCTCGCGAGAAATAATACTGTATCGACAAAGAGAAGTAGAATAAGAAAAAAAAAAGGGCTATTGATGTAGGTGCCGTTGGAAATTAATAGCGAAGACGAGTAAAATGAAATTGACAGCAATTGGAGTAAGCCAACCGCCGTGTAGTTATTGCCGCAGTAAAGTTTTAGTGCGTCAGTAAAACTTTTATTTACGCGTGCCCCTCTGCCGTTTTATCGCTGTAAGAATATTTTGCTAATTGGAATCATCTTATCCGGATAATCTCGTCGCTTTACCATTATCGTAGTGAAATTGCAATTCCACTTTTATATTGCTCGGGAGGAATATCGAAAGCACTCACGCCGGCAAGTCAAAACTTACGCTTTTTTCCTTCTTCCGTTCACAATGTTGTTTTGGCATACATGTTACACTTACCTGAAACAAAAATATGGAAATAAAATTAACAATGCAGAAATTACGTAAAATCGCTCTTTGCATCAATATTTGAGATAGATTAAAACTCAATAAGAGACATTCCGTTTTTAATTCATCAATTTTCCGTTGAATTACAAAAATTATTGTATAATGCAATCATATATATTGTATATTAGCAAAATGTTGCACGATATATCGGAGTTGTAGTCAGTAAAAATAATCACTCATTTATTATACAGTTCTCTCTTATTATCGTTCATCAAATTCGTCAACAATGAAATCATACAAATACCGATTATTCATAGTATGTTTGATCGGATTAATTATATATATTTGTGAACTCGAAGGCAACTTTGTTGGTTGGCTGGAGTCTGAATGCGGTGAAACGCGTCGAACTAACTTGCACGTTACATATTGATTGCCCGACCAGTCTACGTGTATGAGTTTCCTGCAAACTTATTCGACGCCAAATAGTATTCAACAGGTTTTCGTGTATCGCGTGTAAACGCTAGTTTGTTCATGTTTCGCGAACTGTTGATATCAGTGTGAATGTTGCGTCTCGTTGTTAGCTTTATTAAAACAGAACTAACGAGGGACGTCCGAGTATTTGCATATTCATTGTGCTCTTCCATATCTCGTGTAATGGTATTTCTATACATTATATCTTACATCGGCGTTATTTTTTGCACTCGATCGGCCGTTAGTTATTGAACTGGCTCGTTATAACTCCAGAAACGTTTGTGGAAAGTTATCTTCATTTTTCCGAATGGTGAAATAAAGTTTCATTGGAAATAAAAATCCAGCAGACTTTTTAGGCTGTCTATACAGACTTCGCGTAGACTAATTGAATCACTCATTTCAGAAAGGCATTCGTTTATTATGAAAACGATTAAAAATATGCTTTTTTTTGCTTCTTATGACTTTTTTTAAATAATCAAGCAAAAATTTAATGGAGTTTAATGACAAAATATTTTTTTATAATATAATGTCAGAAGATTTTCCTTATTTTCTGTAAAAGAAATATTTTAGATTATGTGTGCTGCCTTTACCAAAATGGCTAATTCATTGCTGATTGTACAGATTTATACACGTCGTGTGTTTACGAGTAAGAAGAAAAAAGATGAGCGTACACGGAGAAAAATTATACACTAGAATTCTAGTAAACTTTATGGAGTTATCAAGTTCATATAGGGATACGTGCCTGCTTATGTAAAATTTTCTTTACATTTCTGGTAATTGAGATTGTTATATGATAATCATTCTTATTTTATTAACAATTTTTTCTTTAGCGTTGACAAAATTTACTTTACTGCATAGTAAAACATAAAAGTTCTGAGAGTTGTTTGTGCTCGTCAATCTTGAAAATAGTACGATTTACTTTACTGTAAGTATAATTTACTTTACTGAAAGTATAATTTATCTTACTATAAGATAATATTAGTCACTTGAAATGATGTACTATAATCATAATGTACTTTTTATTTTAAATCTCCGGTATTTTTACTTTTAGGCAAACAAAATTTATCACAAATTCGATAAAAATAGCCAGAATATTTTTACTAGTCTTGGAAGGTATCCATTTCTAAATTATTTTTCTCCGCGTATTATGTATATTATATATTTTAAATTAATGAACTTTTGCAAAATTAATTTATGGATCGACAGTTTCCGTTTATTCTCCTCTTTGGTCTTTCTATTTGAATGATATTTGTTAAACCTTTGAGAAACCACGATATTTGAGAGCAACTATTGGAATTTGAAAGATGTCTTTGCATGACGAATGATGAATAAATACCGCATAAATTGCAGCGTCATTCGGAAGACGTCAACAGCGTTGAAATAATCGTTATCGGCTACCGACAGCGTGCAAAGCCCGACAATGAGACGTTGTCTCTGATCTGATTGGTGCTGGCAGTGAAACGATGCATACGCGCCTATCGCGATATATCAGCCTGTTTACCCAGCAGTTAACGAGTATAGCTCGGCGACGATACGGCCTGCGCGCCGTGAACGCATTATCCGATGAATGAGGCACCAATCTCACCCCCGGATCTCGAAGCGCAAGCAGGCAGCGGGCGAACAGTCGTCGGACATACAGAACTTTCCAAGGCCTACGCCTTGGAAACTTATCGCCCCCGCAGGCTTGCTGCAAGTGCGAGAGGCATTTGCATTTCATGAGCACGGGAGTCCGGTGGTCGTGGCTGAAAAGTAAGGAATTCGTCTAACACTCGTCTAACCGAATGATTTATACAGTGCTGGTTAATCTTTAGATCTGATATATCTTTTTAATCGTCGACAAACGAGACGAAAGAAGGAAGATTAATATCCGAATACGTTTACTCGTCTCCGTTCTTTATTCGATGAGTGTTGCGAGTGCATTTTAGCAGAGTTCTTAAAAGTTCTTTTTTTATCTACTTCATTAAAGAAGATGAGTATCCCTTGCGTTACGTCAATCGCGTCGGGAGAGGGCGATTCCTTTTTAAAATTTTGTGAGATGGTGCGCTGAGATTATTTTATAATATGCAATTACGATTTTATATGAGCAACGCTCATAACATGTTTTATAAAAAAAAAAAAATTATCTTCGTCCCAGATCACTAAACCTGGGCAGTGTCCTGATGCAGTTTGCAAAACTTTCGTGATATAAAATTAAAGTATCGTACATGGTACACAAACATTACACCACTTCAATTCTCTTAAAAGAAAGATATAAATCTGCGCATGAAGTGTCCTTTGTGCTCTTTACAAAGGTTTTTATACTTTATCTTGTAAGCGAGCTAAAGAAATTAATCTCTTTTAACGTAGCTCTCGAGAAAATTCCAACGTATCATAGTCGTCCGATACATCAGAGGATTAAGTCGTGTTCGTGAGATTAATGTAATTTATATTTGCATAGCGTATAATATATATAATTTATAAGATACTCAGGCCTGGAGAAAACGTATCACATAAATATCGCGAACGAATTCATATCAGAGACCCTGCTTTCGGAGAACTACATCATGGTTCATGTAGCTCGAATCGCGCTTAGATTACGCTGTTTATGAAGACCGCTTGATTGTCGACGAAATTCCATTCCGAGGATGATGTACCACCGATCGTGAGTTGGATCGCGCGAGATCAGATTACGGGTAAGGACATCTTCCTGCGGTCATTTGGCGAAGTTCCGTGCAAGCGATTGCCGGACCGTTTCGAGAGACGGAGATAAATACAAAGAGGAGAGAGAGAGAGAGAAAGAGAGAATGCTCCTCGCTTCGATATATCGGTGCGACTATTTAGCGCCGCTAACGAGTGCAGGATACCGCCGCGCCGTCGGACGATCTACACGTATGGCGCGTTATCCCATGAATGGAGCTTACAATCTCGTCTCTGGATCTCTCAACGTGGCCGGCGGGGCCAGCGAAGTGAACAGTTGGTCGACGTCGGAGAGCTTGCTCCACTCGCGGCAGTGCGAGCTACCGTTTGAGATTAGCATCTTTTATGCATATACATGGGAGACCTGCAGGCGGACGCACGCGGGCGCGCACGACTACCCAATTCCGCCTCTCGTAGCGAGGAGGTTTATCTATACGTACGTACAGTGAATGCACCCTGCCGCAGTGCATTCACGGAGGGCCAGAAGCTCCAATTCTCTCTTTCTTACCTCTCGGCTCTGTCTCTTTCTGCCTCTCGCTTACGTCGAGCTTCTGTTGAGCCCTTCTCGCGCCAACATCATCGTATTACAAGCCCGCTTGTGCATCCTCGGCCTCTATGCCACTCCATGCCTTTAGGAAATGGCCTCTGATCTTATCTCGGCGACTCGTCTCCTTCGGAGCGGATTCCTTCGGTTTAAGGCCCACAGCTGCGTCTATGATCGCAGTTCATTTAGTTGCGTTCTCGTGAAACTGCAGCACTTTCGTGTAGAACGCGTGCAATTCGACACGGGACACCTTCCACCCTCCTTTCACTTGGAGGGTGACGGGATAATTACCCTGGTCTCTCCCCAGGGGAGAAGTCGCACTCTCTCGCGAAAGGAATCGTCGAAATCCTGGCTAACGTTGATGGTCGACGCAGCGTGCGCGCTAATGACGGTCGATCGTTTCCCGCGATTAATTATTAAATGATTAGTTGCTAACTGGGAGCGGTCTGGAATCTCCGAGTCTTCGATGAGATTGGGTGCCCCATGAAATATGTAAATTCGAGAACATCGGATATTCATTACGTTTAAGTAAGCGGATAGATTTGAATAATAAGTAGCGCCCCATTTTTCTTGTTAGAAAACTAACATTCTCTATGATGTAAATTAATTCTTATTAAATTCGCGCAAAATTCATGGATTCGTATAAGAGAGACGCCATGAGACGGAAGAAATTGAATAATTTTGGCTGATACAATCTGCATTATACGATGAAATTGAAAGCCGTAATCTGACTTTCATACTGCCATTCATTCACAGTTGCGAAAGCGATTGTGTACCGCTCGCAACGTGCAATAAGGCCTAAGAGCGTTCCTTGTTAAAATGCAATTATTCCGGCGCGTATCCAGCATTGTTAACCGGCGTTGCGTGCGAACACTCGTCCGCTGCGAAAATGATTTGTAGTTCTGTGCCTATGATCAACCATATATACTTTATCGATAAAGGATCGCGTGGGCGATCGAAGGCATTTTCCGAACACCTTGGGTGATGGAGTAATTGCGCTGGACACCGGGATGGGCGTTAAGCGTGGGAAGCTATCCAAAAAGTCGCGGACAGCAACTGCTTTTCTGGATCATTGCTTTATTCATTTTATGTTCAATTTAACTGGGTACTTTTTATTTATAAAATTTACTTTGAAGAATTAACCTAAAAAGGAACCAAAGACTTTCTCCGATAAACTGCAATTAAAGTTTAACCGCGCATTTTACATGAGAAGACTTTTTGCTGATTCCGACAGATTTGATTTGCTAAAGGAAGAATAAAAATATTTCTCTTATAAAAATTAACGTAGATCATTAAATTGATTATTTCATTATTGGAAGGGAATTAAATATAAAGAACGATCGGATTAAACGATTCATTTTTCCGTTTCGATTTCATGCTGTTTGCATTCATAAAATACGGTTGATAATAACAAGCGTGCATCGGGATTTCGTTGTTTTGCTACACGATATTAGCAATATATTTGTATCTTTATGCGGTACGTGAGAACGTTTATATAAAAATGCATTCGCGCGCACAAGCCGCGATTATCTCGCTCGAAGTGCGCCTTACGAACGTATTGTCGGGTCTGAAATTCGTACGTACGACAGCACGGCGACATTCGCGTGCCTGGAAATATGAAAGTTTTTCCACCGCGCTCAGACACACACAGGCCACTCTGCCGTAATCGTATTCACGGTATTCGCGTCGTTCTGGGACGAACTTTGAATACCGGTTTTCCGTTTCTCGACATGCGCCGACTGTGAGCCAATTTATATGCAAAATTATCTCGCGCAGTAACACATGTTCAAAAGGCATGGACGACCATAAAAAATTACATTATCACATCGTCACGCGCAAAATTTGTATGCAAAAGCGTACAGACGCGATATCGTGCCCACGAATAGGAAGCATCGTGCGTACCGAAAAACGCTGCATTTATTCATATCTGTCTTTTTTTCAAGGTCGACCGAAAAATTCAGACCAGAATAACCCAGAACGGTTCCGGGATGCGTGTCTTAAACCGATCAGAGTGCGTGCGCGATACGCCAAATGTTTTACACGCACGGACGATATGTCAAATTACATTTATGCACACTGTCATCCGTTACTTTGTACCAACGTTTTCTTTATCCGCGCGTTCTACCGTAATTCCACGAAATTGGTGACTTAATTAGAAATCTAGGGGAAAAAAACACGACGTAATAACGACGCTGTAATCCCGCTTACCGGTGTAGACATCAAAGCGACATCGAAGCGTCGCGATTGATTTGTCAAAGCGGATCGCAATTATTTTCGATATCCGATTCATCGATGTGTCGTGACTGCTGTTCGCACCTAATCGTAAAAATATTATCTGAACGAAACCAACAATTTGCGTAATAATGATAGATTATATTACGTTACATAGATTATAATGCGTTGTGTACTCGGATATATCGGTCTTTAAGGTAATCGCTTTTATATTTCCGCACTGCGTGATTTAGCGTAGCTTAATAATGAGATACCTGGCGCTAGATGGTTAACATTTGGGTCCAATAAAACATTGGAACGTTAAATATGAAAAAATGCTAATGAACTCGAAATTTCGATGTTAATTATAAGATGAGAAATTGGACGGGATGTGAGGCTAGTTTGCACCGCCTCTGCTGATTGCGCAATGCTGCGTAGTCAGTAAATCACATTTTTCTAATCGTTCGATTCGATAAATAATCATTTCGAAGAAATCCTATTGCTTTGACTACCCATTACGTAATGCTTATGTAATGCTATTTTCCGCAATACAAATATCTTTAAATTTGTGCAAACATTTAAAAACATATGAATGTTAATTTAATACTATACAGTATATAATTATCATAATGTTCATATCAACATCAATATAGTGTAGATCTAACACCATGAAATTAAATTCACACTATGTTGATGGATTTAAAACCCATAGTGTTAAATCTACACCAACATAATGTAAATTGAACTTTATGGTGCTAGATTAACACCACGGGTTTCTTAAAATTCGTATCATAATGGTATACGGAAAGAATGATTCTACTGAAGTATCTTAAAATAAAAATTTAGCTGCAGATCTAAAAATAATTTTGTTGAACCACCAAAATAATTATGTAGAAATCTCAAGTATCATGAGCAATGCTGCAAAAAGTTTTGACATTCTAGCAAACAGTTTAAGCGTCCTGCATAATTCTTTTGATGGTTTAATAACATTATTTTCAGATCTAGCTACATTTTTAGATACTTTAGCAAAATTATCCTTTTCGTGTATCAACACCAACACGATAAGAATTATATAACTATCGATATTAAATCTACACCCACATTTTTTAGAGTGAAAATATCTGCCATTGTAGAAGTCTCCGCGGTTAAATGACAGACATTACTTCGATTTTATATTCGCATCAAGTTCCTACTTGGAAAAATCACCCGTTAAATTATACATTTGCGAAAGTTTGCCATCGACGAAAGTAATTCCGTCGCGGCACAACAACGCAAAGACAGACAACGACGTTATGTAAATGAGCCAGCTTTATTAAACAAGAATCGACAGGATGGAGCGAAACGAGCCGCCAGTACTCGCCGTTCGTTTGTTCATTTTTCGGTGGAATCGCAAAAATAGCGGGATTATGCAAATACGGCGTTTATCCGTCCGGAGCCCGGCAGCACTCGTCGATCTTCCACGGTCGTTATAACGCGAAGATGTTCAGCAAACGTCGCGAAAATCGCACTCGTTAATCTCTCGGGGCGTTCTTATCGGGCCGGCGCTATGAATTAAAGCCAGTCGCCATCGGGGCGCAACCGACCAGCGCAAGACTTTAAATAACGAATGTGATCACGTAATAACAGGTCGATCGGCTTCTGTCTCAGCATAAACTCTGTGTGCGCGTAGCCGCACGTTTATTATCCACGTAGATGAAAAAACGTTTCAGGGGAGAACCTGATTCTGCGCGGGTGTACCGGGTGAAAAAGATCAGTTTTGCCCGTGATGGACTTATTATTATTTGTGTTCTTTTCTCACCGATAAAAAGTAACAATGTGGCAATATTGCTATCGTCATCATATCAGAATCATAATTTTTGGTCCTGTATTTTACATAACTAGTTTATATATTAAATTGTTGTGCCATACACATGGCGCGCGTATTAATAGAAACTACAAATTTGCCCGATAGCAATCGGACCGAGATAGCAAATTACTGTAATTAGCGTTGCGTCTGATCTCGCATGAATTTATTACAGTTGTGTTTTATTACATATAGGTACGTCAAAAGCATTCCAGTATCTAAACGCAGATGTAAGTACCACAGGAATTTCTGCTTAAACGGCACCGAGGTAAACTATTCGGTATAAAGAGATCCAACATAAAGCGATAGACCGAAGATATTGTCTTAAAGCGAATCATATTCTGTGGAGAGAGAACAAGAGAGAGAGAGAAAGAGAAAAATTTAAGAATAAAATCCTTGTAATATATATATATTTAGAAATTGACATAATGATATAAATATATATGAATATAAAATAATCTCTAGAAATCTAAATGACTCTGTCTTTATAAGTTAAATTAAAAAATTATCTTATATGTCGAAAATATCTAAGAACATGTCACATAAATATGCATATATGTGACATAGTTTTATTACTTATATCGCGTTATTAGAAAATTCAATTAAAATTTTCTATTTAAATCTTAAATGATTCTTGTTCGTCTTAAGCTTTAAATAATTTATTGCAGAAATATGTTTCGCTGTACGTGCAATACGAAAAAAAGAGAAATAAATATATTAGATAATGTTACATTCAAGGAGTTGCGGAATTATATTAACTGCTTCTCCGTTTTGCCAGATTTAATTCTGTTTCATATCAATAAAATGATAATTCGAATCGAGAGCCATCGACCTATAAATATTTTATGAATATTCATTATATTACATTGCTACGATTTATGTATTAAATATCGCTACGATATTTTCGCGAGTACTCGAAAATTTTGAAAATGCATGTAATTCGATCGTATAATATCCAAATATGATGGGTCAGCGATACATGCATGGCGTAAAATTGGAAAGGAGATTAGATATGAAAGAAATTAATACACATAAATTAGAGGGATGGTTTGGAAAAAATTGGAGAGCGCGATCGGAGCAGCTCCCCATCGTAGGTGTTGGACGGCATTGGATCCTTGTACGCGCGATCACGAGAAGCTGTCAACTCGATAAAACGTCAGCGTAATCAAATCGCGGGAGCTGAAAACGTCAGGCGGCGACGTATCGCCGCGTTTCGGGGGTCCAATCAAGGTGGCATTGAATGCGTTTGTTACGATGCCTCGCTCGGCTCGCCCTACAACCGGGATAAGTGCATTATCGGGGCCCACGAATGCCGGCGACACGCACACACGTTACGAGAGACGTGCGCGGGCGTACGAATGAACGTTCGAATAGAAAATCCATAGGCTCTACTGCTGTTCTCGTGCGTATTCTGCGATTCTAATGAGGCGTACAGTCGTCGTCATTTGCCGAGATTGGCGCGAAGGGGCGGGGGCGGTGGGTGACGAAGCAAAAGGAAGACCGAGATCAGGCTTCATGAGAGAGAATTCAATCCCGTAAAGTCGCAGCATAATAAGCAATTACTGCCGTTCCGTAGGAATTGCATGCGGCGCGCCACTAGGGTGGAAACTGCATTTGCGGAATCTCGATTAAATACATGTTACATACCATTAACCCTTTCAACGTGGTAGCATTGAAGCGTGTACGCGCGGAATTCTGCGCTTATAATCGTCGCGGTGCTCCTACGAAGGAATTGATGCTATTTAAACCAAATTTGGGATTATGAGAGAATGATTTCATAATCGTATACAATTGTGAAAAATTGAATTTCGGAAACATTTACGGTTTACCAATATAATGTCCGGAACACATTAACGATTTATAATCAATATATTGTGTATTCAATCAGCATTGTTTAATTATGTAACATTAAAATTAAATCAAAATTTCCAGTCACTAATAAAATATAAACGATGCGAAAAGGCAATATTCATTTATATATATTACAGTACGCGAATAATATAAAATTATTATTATAGATTATGATATGCACAAAGAAAAGACGTAATTTTCATTCGGGCTGTCACGGAAATGTAATAATTTTAATCCTCGATAAAAGTCACGGTAATATGAAGATTATACTAAAGCTTTGAGCGTCTTGCAAAAAGAATAATGGAGCTTAGATTCTCTTTTGTGATCGATCCATTTCATACGCGTTATATCGCGCGACATCGCGATACATCTACGATCGAGGTTGCCGAGGCATCGACACGGTAACATCATCGATACCATTGAAACCGGATACTCTTGTTCACTGAACAGAACGATCTCTGAAAAACCCAGCTATCATTGATATCCCTACAGCTGTATCGCGCTTGCGTTAATAACGAGGAGCGTTTGGTTGGGAAAAAAATAACGAGGAGGCGTATATATGGCGCGCGTAATACGAGCTTGACTCTAACGCGGAGATTCGCAAAATTTGTCTTCGTTGAGATACATCACTTTAGAACAATGGTGCATCAGTTACTTAATACGGAAGTATATTATTCTCTTAACTTATAATTTTTTTTAAACGTACTATAAATTTTTCATATATAAGATGTATGGATTTAGTCGGTAATATTTAAAATTTGGAGACATAATGTAATAAATATCAATCAATTTTAATATTAATCAATTTATTCATTTAATAAAAGTTTCAAATTTGCAAAGATTACTGAATATTTTAACATAATCTCTTTTCCATAGAAATTTAAAATTAAATTCAGATATGTGTACATGTTAAATTTAACTGTGCATATGTTACTTAATTATTACTATAGGAATAATAATTATGATATAACAATTACAACTATATTCTGCTTTTTGTTATAATTACAAATTTAGCTGAATTTAAGTTTCAACATATAATAATATAAGGATTTTTAATTATTTATTATCCCTGTCAACTACTAACACGAGTCTCAGCAAAACAGACATCAATTTTAAACGGACATGTGAATTAGCTGAGTTTCCTTTAGCACTAAAGAAGTTTGACGAATCGTCGTACTTCCTTCGTGAACTTTTAAATCGTGTCGCTTTATGCCCAAGTCTTGTACCGTCTTTCAAAATTTAAAGTCTGCCCGTCGTATTCCGGGCGGGTAAGGCGAGAATTTACAGCCCGGTTTGGCAATGCGCACGTATGTGTATAAGTCTGAAATATGCTTCGAAGCTTATCCAATGTCACAGTCGACCAAGAAACATGCGTGTAAGGCACTAACGCGACTCGTCTCTCTCTTCCATTCGTACCTTTCGTTGCCTTTCGATAACTTGCCGCCCGCTGGTAGATTACGAAAGCAATTCGCTTCGGTTTCGCTGCTATTTCATAACGTAAATGTCCAGTGCATTCATGAATTTCTTTAAATGTCGTTATATAAGACATAAGATGGTTGAAGAAATGGACTTGATTCAGCGATACTGATACATCTTATGAAAGATTATTTCGCGGTATATTCAGATCTAATAAACAACTAAATGTAAATTCTGTGTTAAACTCGAATTCTTCTTCTTCTCCTTTACTTTTAAATGGATATCTGACCAAATCTTAGGGTACTATAATTATTGTTTACTAGTGTGAATTACGTTTCTAATTTTTAATATGAAACATCTTGAAAAGTGAGCTTATGATTATTGTTCAAATGTGTAATAAAATAAAAATTTATTGTTCCATCTCGTTGATTTTAAAGTTTCAGTTCGTGAAATGTATCTTTATTTTTAATAGAAAATATCTCTTTAATTAAACTATCCTAGAAGTGTTTACTCAGAGAAATTTTTCTTTAACGTTGGTTGGTGTATACACAACATGTGAAACGACGTACGCGTGTATTCCATAAGTTATAAGTTAATGTACATTAACGTAATGAACTTCTCCCCCTTCTCGCGAAAGAGAGAACGAGATATCTCCGAATTACGTAAATCGATATGCATCTGTGCCCAGGTCATAAATCAATAAATTCTTAACCCTCCTTTCGAGCGTCGACAAACAAAACACCCCATTCCCGGTCTCGCGCATATCTACACATAGTGCACACAAACATGTACCCATCCCCGATTCCTTCCCGGAGCTGAATATGGCCTTAAGCAGCCGTTTTTTACTCGCGTTAAAATGCACCCCTAGCAGGGAGCTATGGCGCCCGAGCGGCGACAGCCACCCTCACCTCCGGGGCGACTCGGCCCCATACCGTGTACCGTAGGACAGGGGGCACCAGATAATTCTGTTTTAGTTTCGCATTACAACGCGAGGCACGGCAGCGAGACGGACTTCTCGTCCCATCAGGACGACATCCCTCGCTCCTCGTAGCCCATCCCCTTTTTCACTTTCTTCGGTGATCGCTCTGGGGCACTGAGGAAGAAATTCGTTCTTTCCCTTTTTAACATTATTCTTCGCTCGCTTTGTTTCGCGCGTGTTTCTCGTGTTATGCACCCTTCTCTCCTGCTTTTCTCGTGACGGACACAAAAGTAACCGCGAGAGATAGCTGCCGAATAAGAATTTGACTAATGTAATCGCGGATGCTAAGAAGCCACTCTCGTCGGCTATTGTGCCACGTTATCTCCTTACTTGTACTCCTTATACTTTCTTCTTCTTTGCTCCTACGGCAAATGAAAAAGGATGAAAAAGAGTGGGGGAGACAACGCCGTGAGACATTTTCGAAAGTATACTTATGCATCTTGCTAGAGGATGTAGAGCGTTGCGAAGGGAACAAAATTTAAATGTTTATATTGAATGATAATTCTTTCGGAAAAGAAGATAAGAATTTTTCCTTATGTAGGTTACATTTGGATTTCTATGCCGGTTATAATTTTTCTTCGCGTTGTCAAACCAGCGAAATTGATGAGAAAATACATAGATATAGCTTAATTTACGCGCTCTAGGATGATATTCTTTCAAGCGTTAAAGAAAGAAAATTCCAGTAAATACACTTTATATTTTACACCCCCCTCCCAATATTAAAATTAATTTAATTTTATAATAACCGAAATTACTAAACAATTATATAATTTTTGCTTGCCTAAATGCGGACTATATAACGCTCAGCGCAAAGAGCTAAATTGGTGTACGTTAAATAACTGATTCAACGGTATCTACAATAGTGTTGAAAGGGTTCGCTCTCGATTTCTGACCTCGAGCATGGCATTAAACTGAATTCCACGTTCGCCCGAGCACATTCCACAGCCCATCCCGAAAAGCGAAACTTGCTTTTAGTTGGTACGTGAGACAGACGGAAGTAATTTCGAGTTTACGCCTCGACAAGTCCCAGCGTAAGTCGCACATCTCATTTTGCAGTAGTCAAATGTTTCCTCGTGAAATGTGCGTCCCTGTGATGCTTTTGCAAGACGCCTCGGTAAAAATTGTGCGAGGCGTCGCGTTTGAAAGCTAAATCTTTGACGATCGTTAAACAAGCTACGTGCGAATTTGTTACTCGTTTGAAGAGTCGAACGAAGTAAATCTCTGACAGGCAGCGTGATGCATTCCGGCGATTCGTCCAAACGTGAATTGTCTATCCATCGACGGACAGGAATCGATCACAAACAAACAACGAATGGCCGACTGCGTTTTAAATATCGCAGCTCCGAATCCTCTTTTGACAGCTCGCGAGAATCTGAAACCATCGCATGCTATTCTCCGGGTGTTATGTGTATGTACATTCGCAGGGAAAAATGTCCATCGGTTTTAGATTCCTCCGTGTATAGAGAAAAACAATCGAAAGACCGAAATAATAGCCGCCAGCCGTCGAAAGTGAAACGGTCTGTGCAGTTGTGTAATAGAAAAATCGTAGTTTATGGAGCTGTATTGTCACTTTCTATCGTCGTAGTTGTCTTAAATAACTGCCGAACCGAGTCCACGTAAGTATCAAGTATAAACCCTCTTTCTTCGATTTCTGACCTCGGCGTAGAATTAATCTGGATTCCACGTACGTTGGCACGCGGCGCAATTTCACCGACGATATTTTACGCGTGGTCGATACACACGACAAATAGAACCAATCCCAGCTTTTATTCCAATAAATCGTGATGCAAAATACTCCCAAGCAGCAAAGGAGGAGATCTTAACCAAGCCAAAGTAAAATTGCCCTAATTAAGACAAGAATGACCAAATTTCGACTTAAAATATGTCCTAAAAATAAAATTGTATTTGAGGTTTTCTTTGCAGATAAAAAATTACTTAATTTCAACGTATTAATGTTTTCAAAGTCCATTTGCGTTTAAGGTGTTCTTGATAAGTAAAAAAATTACTTAATTTTGATCTAGTAAATTCTCTCTGAGTCTGGTAATGATTAATAAGTTTCTGAGGTCATAAATTACCTAATATCGAACTGTATTTATGCCTTAAAAGTCGAATAGACTTTCAAGTTGTCAAAATTAGGTAATTATTGACTTAAAGACGTTCGTTGATATTTCAATGATGTCACTGCTAACTTCGAAATCGAGATTACCAAGGAAAGTTACCTATTAGTTAAATTTAATCAGCACTTGATCCAAATGACCAACAAAATTGACTTTAAAGTAAATTGAACCAGTCTTGCCCTAAAAGTCTATATAATCCTGTATGTCAATTTTGAGCCTTCTACTTCACATTAGTACACTCTTGATTAGTACACTATTCATCAGAGAATTTCGCGAAAGGTTATGGCTGCTTTCCTTTTACGAGACACAAATCGACGGTAGTATAACACACTCGAACATAGTTTGATCGATATATCAAATGGCGTCGATTTTAACTTTGAAATCAATCTAACCAAAATAACGATTTTGAACTTAGAAGTTGGATATTGGTCGAAATTACCTATTAGACATGAAAATGTCTTAAAAATCTATTAACTTAAAAGTCGCAATGCCCTAAAAAGGTAAATTTACCCACAAAGTAAAAATATTTGGACATTTAGTCTTCCTAATAGAGAAATTAACTTATATGTCGAAAATATAAGTATATTTGATTATTAGGTCTAAAAGTGTTAAATATGCTGTGATGATATCGTCGCCATAGAAGAACATTTTATGGCGCGTTCATTTTAATGATTTAAAATAAAAATCTATACAGAAAATTTTCATTCGCACTTGTATTTACGTCACGCGATAATCAGCTTAGAAACTGAACTAATGACAGTACTTTTTATAAAAAATATCACATCTGATGACTGTTTCCCTTCATCTTCACGTATAGAATCATGGAATACATTATGCAGCGTTGCCACTCGCGTGTGTTCTTGAAAGAAAAGAAACAAGATCATCCGCGTTAAGGAAAACTGCAAGACATGGTCGTAATTAAGTTTAATTTAGGACACAATTAGTATGAAAAAAAAATTACCAAAATATTACCAATACTCGATCTCCTACTAGTCCAAATCGAATTATGACCTATTGAGGAAAATGCCTTCCATTACCTAATTAATACTATTAAATTACCGTCTTTTTTTCATTCCTCACTTACATCAGATCGACGTAGATTTGACGATCATTAGATCAGATCTAATAGACTTTCGGACCTATCTGAAGGTCGATTGAACGTATTTTCGACTAATTTTGCTGCTTGGGCTGCTCCTACCGTCGCGTCGTGTAAAACGGGAATTTCGCTGCTCACTACGACGATGTTTCTCGTCTAAAGTGACATACCCAGAATGAGACAGTAAATCTCGAATTACGTAAATGAGAATGCACGTCTTTTATAAATCTCGAGCAGAGTTGCTGATTTTTTTTCAAGACTATCTCTACCGTATTTTTCTTGAAATTTTAAAAACTATGATTATAAGTTCATTAAGACGCAAAAATATAAATTGCAACATGATACTTATTACGATCGTCGACTTTTAATTAATCTGCGCTCTCTCTCTCTCTCTCTCTCTCTCTCAAAGTGAATTCTTAGTTAAAAAATTTTTTAATAACATATATTTTTTAATAATATATATTTTTTAATAACATATATTTTTTAATAACACATATCTGTGTAAGTCAGATAATTTTCTATGATAGATATATAACAACTTATAATTATATATAATTACATATCATTATTATACAGTATTATAATGTATTCTGAAAATTACATATAAATAAATTCATATAGAATATTTTGTTTCTTGAGTTACATTACTTTTGATCAAGAAATTATTTATGTAACTTATTATCATCATTCTTTTTATCAAAGTTTTCCTTAGGAAAATAAAATTGTACGGTTATAATAAATAAGAAGCTTTTTTTTTATAATAATTATAAATTAAAACTTATAGTAATTATAATAAATTAAAAATTCGCTTATAGCCTGAAGATGTTTCGGTATTTTTATAGGAAAACTTCGACAAAAGGAGTGATGATAATAAGTTACATAAATGATTTCTTGGTCAAAAGTAAATTTTTTTTTTTTTGGAATAAACTTTAGATTTAACGTTGTATTGTATTTACTTCGAAATTTTGAGATTTGGGAAACAGAATGTTTTATACAAATTTATGTCATAAAGTGTTAAATATTTAACACTTTACAGACGATAATAAACACAACTTTTTATAGCAATAATACAACGGTTAGCGTTTGTTGTTGCGGCGTACAAACAAGATCGTTCCGCGCTGTGTTGTGTCATTCACGCTACGAGAATCGCGCCGGCAGGTAATAGCGTGAGTCGCTCCACGTGTCACCGTGTCATCGTCCCACGAAACGTGATCATTTTCGACAACAAAATTAGCGATAATCAACCTACGTTAATTAACTTTATGATTAACAATCCTTAATCATATCAAGGCGACGGTTACTATACATATATTGAAGCAGATATATTTCGCGATATTTACCTATTTTATATAAGATTGAGAAATGTAGGAGATGAAAAAATTGTAAATTACTGTTCCGTTACGATATTTATGGGCATAATTATCTGTTTAACGATTTAATTTTCTTTGATTCAAGTATATATCTCATATCACATTTAAAAAAATTTTCGCCGATATATGATCTGTAATTAGCATTCTTTATAAATTGAGAGAATGAAATAACACACACACACACACACGCACACGCACACGTACACGCACATAAAAATAGCTGGACTAAAGAATTCATATTCATAATTAATTAATATTTCAATATTTTCGTATTTCAGAAGATTGCGCGTAGTATATGCTTAATCAGGAATGTCATATCGCACAATCATCAAATTCTATATTATGATAATTAGTTCACGTACGTTTGTATCAACACGTTTTGCTAATGTTTGAAAATGTCAATACAACTAAAAGGGAGAAAAGAATCTGAGAAGTATTGGACGGAACGTCCATGAGTAATTACAGTAAGGTGTATATAGATATATCATCTCATTGATTTATTGACTTGGAATAGATGAATTAGAACTAGAGTAGAGCAAATGTTTAATCCTGAGATATGTGTAATGGTTCGGAAATTTATTGTGCATACAAGAATGTATACATACGAAGCTCATAGGGTAAAGCTTATTGCTATCGATGCATTATAGATTAGTTTAATTATTATTAACGCAATTCACGGTGTAATATCAATTAATAGAATAGTAATTATGATATGTATATGTGAAGATTATAATAAATTTAAACTCGCAAGCATACGTGTATGTATATTGCAACGAAGAATTTATCAGTGCTCAACGCTCAATTTTTTGAATGTATCTATATAATAATTTCTGTACAGTAATGACTTTTCGTCGACTATAACCTCTATACGGGAATAACCTTGTATACGTTAGAGAGGTTCAGTATCTTGAAGGGCTGAATATCCTAGTGATAAGGAAAAGCTACACTGTTAGAAATGTAACCACGAGCTTCCTTTACATGTAAATGAAGCTAGTGGTTATGAACGAAATTAAAAGTAATGAATGATTTAACCGAAAATTAAGTTACAGTGTAGTTACTTAAATGTAATGAACGTGTACATTAAATTTATGAAATTTGATATACTTTTAATAAAATTTTATGAAAAGTACATTAAATTTCATAAATTTTCATAAAAAATACATTAAATTTTATGTACATGTACATAAATATACTTTTTAGTTACAAATACATTAAATTTAATGTAACGTCATGAAATTAAATTCAAATTAAATTCAATTATGTAACTTAAAAGTTAATGAAATTTAAGAACATTTCTAACAGTGTAACTTATAGCTAGTTACAGAAAGATTGCAACATTTTTGTTTTATGGATTTAAGAATGTAGCTTGCTTACTAAGCAATTGGTTCTTATTCATGGATCTACAAATAAGAACCAATCGATCGGTGAGTAGGCTGCATTCCGAAACCCATCGATGATTAGGATACTCAGACCTTCAAGATAATATCGTCGATTTAACTGAACAAACGAATTGCAGCCGGTCGCGTTATGTGTTAACTTCGGAAGTGTCGTACAAGGTGTATTGCGCGATCATAGTTATCCGCGTTTTCGCGAATGTTGTGGGTATGTGAAGTTAGCACCTCAACTATAGTACTCAGGAGTTCTGATTAGAGTTCCCGTTTCTTTTTGACAAGACAAAGAGTTCTATATAATTTATAACAAGAGTTCCGCTTAATAAGTATTTTTAAACAATTTTTAAAAAATGGGGTGCTAACTTCTTATCGAAAATCGAGATCCAATAGTTCTGAGCGGCCCAATAGCTTCATTTCGTGAATATCTAGAGTTCCTAATGCATAAAAAAAATTTTTGAAAAATAAAAAAAAATTAAAAATTTTTGAAAAGTCAATTTTTAGATACAATAGTTCTGAAGAGAGTTCCTGCTTCCTTTCAACGATACGAAGAGTTCTCTGGACTTTTTAACTCGAGATTCCCTTAATAACAATTTTTTAACAATTTTTTTTAAATGGGGTGCTAACTTCTTATCGAAAATCGAGATCCAATAGTTCTGAGCGACCCAATAGTTTCATTTCGTGAATACCTAGAGTTCCTGATACATAAAAAAAATGTTTTAAAAATAAAAAAAATTAAAAATTTTTGAAAAGTCAATTTTTAGCTACAATATTTCTGAATGGAGTTCCTGCTTCCTTTCAACGATACGAAGAGTTCTCTGTACTTTTTAACTCGAGATTCCCTTAATAACAATTTTTAAACAATTGTTAAAAAATGGGGTGCTAACTTCTTATCGAAAATCGAGATCCAATAGTTCCGAGCGACCCGATAGCTTCATTTCGTGAATACCTAGAGTTCATGATACATAAAAAAATTTTTGAAAAAAAAATTAAAAATTTTTTAAAATCAATTTTTAGATACAATAGTTCTGAATAAAGTTCCTACTTCCTTTCAACGATACGAAGAGTTCTCTGTACTGTTTAACTCGAGATTCCCTTAAAAACAATTTTTAAACAATTTTTAAAAAATGGGGTTCTAACTTCTTATCGAAAATTGAGATCCAATAGTTCTGAGCGGCCCAATAGCTCTTCGTATCGTTGAAAGGAAGCAGGAACTCCATTCAGAACTATTGTAGCTAAAAATTGATTTCTTAAAAATTTTTAATTTTTTTTATTTGAAAAAATTTTTTTTATGTATTAGGAACTCTAGGTATTCAGGAAATGAAGCTATTGAGCCGCTCAGAACTATTGGATCTCGATTTTCGATAAGAAGTTAGCATCTCATTTTTTAAAAATTGTTAAAAAATTATTATTAAGGGAATCTCGAGTTAAAAAGTACAGAGAACTCTTCGTATCGTTGTAAGGAAGCAGGAACTCTATTCAGAACTATTGTATCTAAAAATTGATTTCTCAAAAATTTTTAATTCTTTTTATTAAAAAAATTTTTTTTATGTATCAGGAACTCTAGGTATTCACGAAATGAAGTTATTGGGCCGCTCAGAACTATTGGATCTCGATTTTCGATGAGAAGTTAGCACCCCATTTTTTAAAAATTGTTTAAAAATTGTTATTAAGAGAATCTCGAGTTAAAAAGTACAGAGAACTCTTCGTGTCGTTGAAAGGAAGCAGGAACTCTATTCAGAACTATTATATCTAAAAATTGATTTCTCAAAAATTTTTAATTTTTTTTTATTTTTCAAAAATTTTTTTTATGTATCAGGAACTCTAGGTATTCACGAAATGAAGCTATTGGGCCGCTCAGAACTATTGGATCTGGATTTTCGATAAGAAGTTAGCACCCCATTTTTCAAAAATTGTTTAAAAATACTTATTAAGCGGAACTCTTGTTATAAATTATATAGAACTCTTTGTCTCGTCAAAAAGAAACGGGAACTCTATTCAGAACTCCTGAGTACTATAGTTGGGGTGCTAACTTCACATACCCGAATGAATTGTATTGAAAGAGTAGTTATGGAACTAACAACCCGAGAAAACGTGATGTAAATGCAATTTATTATTGTATATTGTATTACGTATGAAAATATCATCTTTAACCGAATTGTTCAAATATTTTAGAAAATTGTGATGCATACAATATATCGCATCGAAATTGCGAGGAAATTCAATGAAGCTGTCAACGAATAGCCTGAGAAGAGGAGAAAGCCTAGGAGAGGCATTAGGCATTGACGCGACGGAACAACTTTGCAGTGAGTAGTTTAAAATTTCGTAAAAGTTTATTCTTATAAAGATACTTCGAAAAGTGTACAATTATTTTAAATAAATACATAATTCAGTAAAAAATTCGATATATATATGTGTAGAAATTATCTTTTAAAGCATTGGTTATTTTGAACGCTGCTTTAATTTCGATTTTCGTGTGTTACAGAATCGTAGCTATGTGACTGATAAACTCCGGTATTGCGCTTCAGGTCGGTGAGTGATGAATTAATTTTTTTATTGAGGTAACAGCTCTGTAGCGATTTTATTAGATATATACATACATACATACACATACATATATATACTTTTTAAAACTTTTAAAGTGAATCTCACTTTGAAAAAGGAAAGTCATTCTTAAAGACTGAAAATTGAGGTATTCTTTTTCAAGACTGGCTCAATTTTTACTCTTTAAAGTAAGATTCCATTCTAAAGAATTTAGAAGGTATATGTTTACACATTGTGTACCTAGATGCAGATATATATATATATATATATCTCAATTTAATTCTGTGCGTGCGTGCGTGCGTGCGTGCGTGCGTGTGTGTGTGTGTGTGTGTGTGTGTGTATAGAATAGGGAACAGTAGTTACAATACAATTAAGGGGTATATTTATTTTTCATCTTTCCTCTTCCCAAATATTCTTCTAGAATTATAAATATTATATCAATTTCCCTGGTAGAAATTTGTACAGTTTGACTGAGCACCCAGTTAGTTACTATCTAGTACTACTGATTTCTCTTTATAGTACAAAAATACTACATAGCAACTGGGCAAAATGAGTTAAACCAGTTTTACTAGGCAATATCTGGGTCAATTCTGTACAAGAGATTTTCAATACTAAAAATGTAATTGTCCAGTTTTCTACCAGTTATAGTTATGCAGTGCTCATGTCATGTGTATACGCATATATTATTGCGATACGTGTATA
>NW_017300158.1:75272-161152 GCF_001594075.2 Trachymyrmex cornetzi
TGTTCAAGAAAGTAATATATATATATATATATATATATATATATATAATTGTGAATTCCTTTAATTTGCATGTATCGCAAATTTTTAATACCTATATTAAAATCATAATTCTCTCGAGATATCACACGGAAAAAACAGGTTTGGTTGAATTAACTGGAAATGTGGTGGAAAATGAACGCGCGCGCGCGCGCGATCCAGAATTCTAGTTAAGTTTACTAGATTTCTGGTTAAATCTACCAGAATTCTGGTTGAAAAAACCAGAATCTAGTAAATTTAACCAGAAATTTAATAAATTTAAATAGAATCCTGGATCGTTCATTTTCCACCACAATCCCAGTTATTCAACTAAATATTTTTTTCCGTGCAGAAATTTGACATAAAGTGATAAAATATATCGGTATACATTTATTCGATATATACATATATATCGAATAAATTGAATCGGCTTGATCGTTATTAGCTAACAGCGAGTATCTACATACGCGAGAGCGACTTTGCCCTCGCGTCTCATTTTATCGCATCTGAGCCGTTTCTAGCATTGGGAGTCGTTCTGGAGGCGCTCCTTCCGCAATGCGGCCTGCGAAGGGTGTGCAACCCGGGTAGAGAGGGTGGTTAATCCATCCCCCGCCGTGAGTCACGCGCCGACATGGAATTTACGAGGCGCAGCGTCGTCGTCGCGCCTTGGCTCCTCTGATCCGTAGGATTATCTCTCTCGGTCCGACTGCGTTTGGTCCCCACGCGTCGCGGCCCACTGACGCCCGATTATTATGCGATCAAAACGTGGCGCCTAGTTAGAAGGCCCCTTAATTATAAGGGGCTGATCGATCCGATAGATCCGACCAAATGTACCCCGCAGTACATACATTACGTACACCCGAGAGGGCGGTATTCTTCGCGTGTGTGCAACCTGTCGTATATCGAATTATTCGGATTCGCACTCGGCTTATCGGAACTAATATGTTTGTCAGGGAATTCTCTACATACAAGGAAGAACTTGTTATACGTTAGTGCGCTAGCATATGCCGAGAGTTCCTCGTGCCGTAGATTTCTACATCTCGATGTGATTGATGTAACACGCGGCGCGAATCACGGATATCGCGATTGTGTACACGCGGCTTGTGACACAGTTGACTCGATCAACTGAATTCAGGCATGTTGACTCAGTGAGATTTGACGCATATGTTAAGATACACGTACATCATTCGATATATGTTGATATATATGTCAAGGTGTTTCGTTAACTCGATATTGTCATTCCAGTTAATTGTTCAAATTATCCCGGCTAATAACCAGCATTATATATAGTGTTGTATAATTACCTCCGCTAAGGAGGTTCTATGGATCATATATGAATCATTTGCTGCTACACTTCGCAGCCTTGTTAACAACATTGTAGAAATGTCATATTTCTGAAGAGAAAGAAAGAGAGTGAATGAGTGAGTGAGTAAGTGAGAGAGAGAGAATTTATTTATTTCGTGATTATTAATTTAAAAAATTATTGTTCTGTTCTATTTATTAGACGAATTCATCTTAGTAACAGACATCACTCAACTTATAAGTAATCAACCCTTTGCAGTGATAATCTATGTTAAAACAACACAGTTTCGTCTTTCTAAGATGCTTATTAAAATTATTAAATTGCTTGTCAATTTAATATGTGATATTATTGTATGATTCTGTTCATGATTGCATTTGAAGATTGCGTTCGAAAAAGATTTCGGCGCGCGGTTTACACATAGAATTAGATATTTAAATTTACTCTGAAATATTTTAGCACCAAGATCCGCTTTGATCGAAAATTTATTTCTTTTAACATTAAAACCGCGAGTCTAAATTAACTCAATCGCGATTCAAGATAAATCTAAATTTTTACGAGAGAGGATTGTCAACACAAAAGTAAAATTATTTGTAATAAATTATAATTATTTATGAAGAATCACAAAAATCTAAAATTTTACGTGTAAATCCAAATTAACTGCGGAGAAGAAAAACTATCAGATGGGTAAAAAATGGCACAGTCGCGGTTCTAGTGTTAATTGACATCAGTTCACATGGGCACAATTGTCGCGTATATATTCGTATTTCACGGAAATATACGCACACTACGCATGTTTCTGAGCTTAGTAAAATATTACAAGATAGGAAGACCGCGAACATTTAATTACTGGCAATCAATCTTTGTAGCTATCGCCATCGGTGCTGTTAGTGCCACCCACAAGGTTATCTGTTCCGAACCTACTACTCTCCCCTTCCTTTCGCACGACTGCAACGATCGATTATTACACCATTGCATTGGAATACGGTGCCTTGTTTATCCCCCTTAATTACGCTGCGCTGATCGATAGAATCGATTTTCGTGAATTTACCCAACAAAATTGTGGACTTACGGAGGGGACCGCGGTCGTTTCTGTGTTATCTACAACTCTAAAGAATACCGTACACCACTGCACCGGGGAAGATAAGACGCCGCGACTAAACAAATAATTATACGTTAACAGACTTCTCGTAGCTTCCGCCGTCTTAGTTGTGAAAAGAAACAGCGACTTATCAATTATCACGATCTTTCCGCGTCGTTAAATTTAATGAAAATTTACACCAATAATTAAAAAAATACATATTGCTACGTAATCATAATATTTAGAAAAGCATAGTGCATAGCATTTTAATAGTTTGTCGCGTAACTCGAATATTCATAATTGCAATTCGTTTAATGAATTAATTTGAAAGCTTACGGTAGTCGCTTTGAAATAAATGTCAATGTCCATGAAGAAGAAAACATGCTTAATCGACAAAGACATCTTCTTTGTCGATTAAGCATTAATTTCCGCCGTTTGTGTTACAAAGCGTCGCAAATCGGCATTACTCTGTCTGTGTTATCAGTCTCCATTACCATTTTATTACCGTCCGTCACAATGAAGGAATGAAATTGCATCGCGCCAGTCATGCGTACCTAGTGTAGAGTTGTGTGCAAATTGATGAGTCTGTCGGTGACATTTCGATTGATTCATCAATACCAAATGGAAATAATAAGCTTTGCCAAGTAATCTATCATGAAAATACTATTATCGAATGATTCACCGACAAAGATGTAATACAGAGCAAGTGAATATTTCACGCATTGAATATTCTAATTGTGAAAATCCGCGACGTATTATCATGAGCGCGGCAATACAGATTAATAACTGTCGATACGGAAATACCTATTTCAATCTATCGACTCGTGAAATAAAATCCAATATCATGCCTGCCAAGTGCAGTGTTATGTCATTTAGGTGATTTTCCGGGAATAGAGGAAATATATCTATATGCCAGTTAAGTGCATCGCAGTCCATTTGTATATATCGAAACAAATTAATTATTTTGTCAAAACTTAGCAAAACTCGTTCATAATTTCGCTGGATTGAAATTATGAATGAGTGCGTGATGAACCATAAAATAGATGACTCTACGCAGTCGCATCGGTGGTTTTCTTATTAAAGAAGACGACATCATGACTCCACGTGCTCAACCTGTCGTTCCGCGCGACGCAGAAAATATATTCTGCTAGGATCTCCCCCCCTGCGACTGGTTCCCGAGGGAATATGCGATCCCAAGGCACGTCGTATAATGCGCCGGAGTGACGCATCGGCGAAGTCTGCATAACTGCATATATATCCCCATAGCGATTCGCATCATGCAACCGGGGAGCTTCGTTCTTGCTCCTCGTCCATCACCACATCCACCCTCGCTCGACTCTACTCGTTGCATAGACAGGGAGGGATTGGTCGCGCAAAAAGGCGATCAACCCCTGACGAGATAAACGGCGGCCTGTTCAATTGTTAAATTCTTGACCCTACGTGAGGGTGGCACAGAGGACGTAAAGTCATTTAATGTTGAAAAATGTCTGTATAGCTCTTGTCGCGAAGGGATATATGTACCTCCTATGTAATTATTGTTAATTGCGGAAGGGCTAATAATTGTTTCTGAAGTGATATAAAGAAATTATACCATTGCTAACAATAAGTATCTAGGCTCTTTTGTCAATACATATAATTTTTCACTTTTTTATTACTGTATTTCACAAGGTCCCGTTAAAACTGTAAAAGTGAAAATGAGCCTAACTTTAAGTTTATACTTTATTATGAAACTGTTCTTTGTTGTTTGAAGGCATTATCGATATTTTGATAGATAAATATAAATCTAAAAAATGTAAGTAAAATACAATTCGATTTATGTGATGATAAGAATTCATTGCTAAAATTTTGACAAATATACACTAAAAAATTTGCTTTGTTTCTCGAAGACTTCTATTGTTGATGGAGTTAAAATTCATATTGCTAGCAGAGAGTTAAAAATGATTTAGAGGAATATCGAAATTACTTTTTTTTTTTCATTGTAATGCTGTAATAATTTAAAGAGCTTGAGATTGCATATTACATTAAAATTGTTGAGCTTAATATTGATGTACAATTTTTCATATTTAATTATTAATATTTGCCAAGCAAATTATCGTTTTATGCAAACAGCTTCTAGGAACACTTACGTACAATAAGCAGGTGTCATAACGTTTACGCCACGTCGCGATAATAACTTTACATTGTAAAACTCACGATCCAATCCTTCTAATTTGCTTCAGTCACGGCAGTAGAATGAGGATTTCTCTTTTTACGATGTTCGTGAATACCGAATAGCGTGTTTTTTCATAATTGCACGAAATACAAATGTTACCAGGTCGTTGACTCATTTTAGATCTGATGACATAATGCCACGTAGTGCTATAATTTAAAATGCACACAGACATGTGTTTCTGTGTGTCACGAAATGGACGATTTCGTTTAAGCCATACGAAAATTGGACGCGAAACTATACGATGGATATTAGAAGATTAGATTCTCTCGAACAACTTAGCGTCATATGACGACGCGACTTTACGAAGATCCCACAATCGAGTAAAGGAACTCCTCCGTAACTCAAATCTCGTTTCTCGGAGTACTTTCGCGAAAAGAGACATTACTCCGACTTTCGGCTGAGATTAGACGCATTTTTGGTCGTTACTTTTTTGCCATTGCGCAATTTATCCGCCCCCTCCTGTCTCCCTCGGTAGACAGTGGCCACCATGTAAAAACATGCACAAGTTGATGTGCGTGTATGCAAGATAGACGTGGAAAAAAGGAACGAATGACCGAGTCTGCAGAACCCACGTAATCCTGTGACTGATTGTAGGTAATTACGCTACTCTCGTTGGCTCCACGCCGCCACGAGACGTCATGGTTTAAGGGTGTTATCTCGAGCGGAAATAAAATCTCAAAGACCTTCGACTCTCCAGTCACCTTGTCGTGGTTTCTTGTTTCGAAGTCGTGTTAACATTTTCTCGTTTGTCCGTCTTTCCTCAAGATCTGCATCTTTTTTCTTCTCTCATCGTACATCGTCATGCTTCGCATCCAGTATGACTGGTTGTTGATTTTAAACGTAGCTTCAGTCCAGCTGTCATTAATATCGCTCTACATTTACACAACATGCTATACTGTTAGCTTAATCGAGAAATTAATAAGATTACATGTGCTAAGAAAATTTTAAACTGATACATTTTAAATAGAAATTAGACTGATAAGAATAAACAAGTTAAGAGAAACAATTTTAACCATAATTTTATTTTCGGTCGAAACGGATCTTGCTTAATAATATTCATATGCAAATTTTTGCAAATACATTTTTCAGTTTTCTAAATGGTGCACGGATTCGGTGTATTGAATGTGAAACGCTAATTTGAGATATTAATATTAATTCACAAACTGAAGTTGAAATATTAATATCTCAAATTAGATTGATCGACATTTAATAATGAGATGCTGATAAACATTCTGAAAACTTGCAAAAAACTTATTGCAAAAAATATCACTCAGCTAAGGTTTAACATTAACTTCAAACATCTGATACATTTGATTAATAATATAAAGTTGATATTTGTTAAAATATTTATTTTAGTGTTGATTGCATTGGTTTGATAAAAACTTATGCCCGTTTCTATCAATGTGATTTAATTTTAGTCTTGGTTCAATTAATTTTTCATTTTTTCTAGTTTTAAGAATTAGAAAAAGATGACGAAAGCAAGTTTATATTTGTAAAAACGGGCATTAATAAAAATAAAAATATTGATTATATAATCAACACTTTTATCAGATAACGCTAAAATCAGACATGAAATTGAAAGAAAACTGATTCACGTATAAACTAAGCGTTTTGTGTGTCTTTTTGACTTACATATTCTCGGCCGTCGCGAAAAGTCTAAAAAGCAAAATTCAATTCACGTAGACGAAACAAATGACGCCGCGCGATAGCCGCCTGTCATTCGTTGAACCTCCAGTATTGAAAAAGAGCGTCCAATCGCGTACGGAAATAACTTCGACTGGCACGTTTCGCGCTTCTGCTATTCTCGCTACCATCGATCCATCTTGCTGCCTCAATTTTGTCCTAGTCGAGTTCCAAGGCGAAATGACTCGCGCGCTTGTGAGTCATTCTCGTTCCTGCTGGTTTTGACAAACTAATTTGTCGTGAAACAATGACGGCTCCGCCGTGCTTGACGGCGACGATGAGACGAATGGAATGTGTCCAATCATCGACTCGGGCAGGAACGTGCATATTGTCGGGCTTTCAACTCTGAATACCCTGAAGCATCCAACGATGTACGGACCCTTCTCCCCCTTTCGCTCTTTCCGTTACATCCTGAATTCTCCGTTTGCTTATTCATCTGTCTGTGCGTATCCGTTTATTCGTTCGCGTATTTAATATGCCGTTTGCCCACGCGCGTGTTTATGAATTTACGTTTGATCGCGAAACAGCGCGGAAATTGGCGGGCATAAAATCTTCATTTAACTTGGGAAATCGCATGGGATATTTCACTCTGATTTCATGCATAACGCGAGAGTGCATTCCACAGTATTGATGCGATTCGTAATGTTCCCTCATTTACGTAAATTGCATCTGGTCCGAATTCCAGCTGGGGTCAATTAACGGATACAATATTGCGGTGACTAAGAAATGAGTGATATGAATAAAATTACACATAAACGTAATTATATTCTCCTGAAAAACACTATATATTTCACATATATGCGAGATTTAAATATGATTAATGCAAACGTGAGTCTTTTATTGTATTATTATTAAATATTTTCTAATTATTATTAAAATTATTGTTTTATATAGGAATTACTTAATTGTTGCTGTCATAATTCATAAAAGCGCACGTGATAAATCAATTCTACATTTCGCTAATTTTCCCATAATACATTCATATTTTAGGATAGGGATAAAATAAATCACTCATCAGTAATTCGTTGGATCGCACGCGGAACACGATGAGCAAATTTCGCGATTTAGGAGCACGTATATTACGCTGGTCTCGAGACGAGGGCACGAGCGTTTCGCCAAAATTCGCTCTAATTTATGGTGGAGTCAATCATGTTTTTGTCTCGTTGTATTTATCGCAGCTGTCTATCTCTAATCTGTGCACACGCTATCGCGTTATGCATCGCTGGACAGAGTGTCATTCCGTGTTTGTCAGATTGCACAGAGCCCGTCGTCAGTGGTGGGGAACAAGGGTGAAGCTCGATGAGGTATGGCAGTATAATCTAATTAAACCGCCGATGGACATAGTCCCCGCGTCTAACCCCATTCCCAACGCACGTCCGTACATATCGGCTGCAATTGTCTGATTTGCATGTAAAGCAACGCACACGTCTCGAAAGCGCCGCGATTATTAACACGGAGACACGCGTCTGCGTCGCGCGCCTCGTATACGCTTCGCTCATGTGCATTGGTACACGTCATTGGTACACAACATTCGCAGACACATCCGGTGACAGTCTCACGCAATGCCATTTCACTTTCCATTATGGATAATCAAATTCGAAATAGTAACCGTGATACTACAATCATGCTGTTCGCTGGTTACGTTAAATAAAAGATAGGTGTCAAAAAAAGTAGATTATATTAGTATTCCAGGAGCTTTTTTCTTTGTACAGAGTATTTTCAAAAAATGTCGAAATTAATTTTGAAAATTAACTAATTAAGTTCGTCACTAGCGCGCTTTATTTTCAGAGAATGTGGAAATTAATTTCTATAGCGCGCTTTATTTCTATATATGTATAAAAGAAATGCCACCATATTAATTTTTTTCCTTAATTAATAAACAATAAAAACGGTTGAGCATATGCCACACACTAGATCTTGTTAGTGAAATATCATTAATATATTCACATATATAGAATTAAAAGAATTACAATAATTATGTCAGTTACAATTAATCAATGTATAAACGTTTCGGCCCTGAATGTGGCCATCTTCAGTATAAATAAACACAATGATTGTGTTTATTTATACTGAAAATATGGCCACATTCAGGGCCGAAATGTTTATACTTTGATTAATTGTAACTGACATAATTATTGTAATTCTTTTAATTCTATATATGTGAATATATTAATGATATTTCACTAACAAGATCTAGTGTGTGGCATATGCTCAACCGTTTTTATTGTTTATTTATTAGCCACGTATTGAGGACAATTTCCTTAATTAATTTTAAATTTAATTTTGATTAATTTAAAACCGGTCTTGCTTGTATTTACTTTCTGAATTTTTTAAAGTGGAAAATTGACCCAATCTTGAAAAAGATTTCACTCATCAGAGTGACAATTCACTTTTAAAGTTTCAGAGAGTTATATTACATTAAAATTGGAGATTTCGTTTTATTTTATATTGCAAATTGAAATATCATAGTAACATGAAAAATAATTAATAAAACACTTGGAGGATCGAAGCATTTCAGTTATCGAATAAACCAGATGTATATGGAAAACAAAATTAAGATGGTTTATCGAGCTCATCTTTTATTGAGAAGAAATCTGTTTTTATTCATACATGTACAATTGGCTCTCTTAAACGTATACCGATTTTACATTCTTAAGAGTTCAGCTTAAGGATGCTCCATGCAGACGAGGGTTCTTTATTTTCCTACGGCGACGGTACTTCACCCTTAAATCTCTCATTCGGTGTTTTCGCAAGCGTGGACGCCGTTCGCCCTCGACTACTCATCCCTCCCTCCTTCGATTCCTAGTCACATCTACATCCGCTCCGTCGCGTTGGCTTCTTCGACAGCGAACCTTGCACGTTTTACGACAAAATACGATTTGCATAGCGGGGGAGGTTCTTGGTACTGTCGGTCGAAGATGAAAGGGAAATATTCTCAACGTAAAAAAAAAAAAAAAAAAAGAACGGGAAAGCGGCTGGGGGTGGAAGAAATTGAAGACACTACATTCGAAGCTGAAGCCGCGACAGCGTCACAAGCGTCACAAGCGTGCAATTCAATCCAAATGTGTAGATAGGCACTCGGGTTCGCAGCATTGGGGGAAGGGGGTTGAAAGGCGCTTGAAGTAATTCAGGTTTCTATAGTTCCGCACGAGGGAACACACGTCTTCACGTCAACGCATGTATAAGCGAGGGGAAAAGATTGACATTGGCTTCCGATATGCTGGTCGCATGTACGGCACATCACAATAACGTCGTGCAGGGTCTATTCGTCGGATTCCGCTCACTGTATCCGACGATGTTGAATAGCTTCTGTATCTGTCGTTCCAACCCTGCGGGGCGCATAAGTATCTCGAGTAAAGAAGATTGATCGATTTTTCCTGCAACTGCATGTACTTTATTGCATATGCACCTCGTAAAACTAAAAACTTGTTATCTTTTCGAAGAGAAAAAACGCAGAATTCCTTAACCAATTGTAAGAAACACAAAGCAAGTACGTCTTTTTATATCGTTATAAACGATACGATATTATTTTATCAATTATTAAAAACTTATAAGAAATAATTAAAATGTGATTGAAAATATTTCCTTCCTTTATATGGTTTTCCTAAATATTAATCGCGTTACATAGTTGACGAATATAATAATTATTTCAATAGTGTTAACAACACTTATTGTTTGTGTGCAAATTGCCACTAAAAGTTCCAATCTCGGCTGGTGGCGGTTGCAGTTTACACGCAGCATTGTGTACGATTAAATTGCATCTACACCACGCATACAATCGTTCAGCATGTGCATGTGTGTGTGCGTGAAACGCGAGAGGAAACACGGCGCAATGGCACATACAAATCGCATAATAATTTGATCGATCCAGCGCAATCCAGCCGCAGTGGGCTCCTTAATTCGTCGATGCTCGGATTACGGTTAGCCGGAAAATGCTTTTGCGGGGGTGGAAGTGATTTATTCGTCGCGAGCGGTTTGTCGAACGGCTCGTCGGGCGGAAGTGCCGCGGAATTTATGAGCGGGGGGGAGGACTTCCGACTAGATTTTATCGTTTATCAATAACGTCCGAATAAAAGTAATGCGGCCGCGCATAACCGCGGGGAGAAGGAAATCCCGGCCGTAGGCTTGGCCCGACGACAAATGGATATTCCGTAGACCGTATTATGAAGTCGGCCGCAGATTCGATGTAGTCCATTTCTCCGGATCTTTGCCCTCGCCCCGAACAGAGATAGGGCTCTTTCGGTCCGCTTTCGTACCGGCAGACGATTTAACGGTCTGCGTCAGACGTTTTTCTTCGAGAAATAATGCAGACGACTTTTCTGGTAAAAAATTAATAAGGGGGACTCTTAAAGGAGGAACAGTGTCGTTGTGATTTATTTTTAGAGTTTTATAGATATAGAGTATAGATATGAATATTTTTGAAGTCTTGTGTAATCTTTCGAACATTAAACATAATATTCCATATAATCAATTCATTAGTTATTAGAAGAACGTAATTACAATATATGTCTAAAAGTGCACTTAAAATGTGTAAATTACAAAAATTACCTGTTTTATTATATAAAATGCAAACTTTGAAATTAATAAAATAATTTATTTTACAACTGTATGTTAAATTTGACATGAGTATACTAAAAAAAATAAGTTGTAGAACAAAAAAAGTGATGACAAATGTGACGATTTGGTATGAAAACGGATCGATTAGTTACTATTTCGAATAATTTCTCATTATTCGTTAATGTAACTGGTAACAAATAATATACGATTTATACGATATAAATATTGCTGGCAAACGAAAATATATTTAAAAAAATAGATTTTACATAAATCGCTTCTATTACTAATAATTGGTTGGAATAGCAGACTAGTATCAATCACAATTAATTAAAATAATAATTTGTTGTCTACTATATCTACAAATCATTTATTAAACTAGCGGCTTGTTAAATTAACAAAATTCTTTCTCTCTCAGTGTAATTTTTTGGTAACATAATAATTAAATAACATGCATTGGTTCACGAAAAAAAAAAACGATTTTGCTGAAAGATATAAAATTTTGCTGGATACGGACTTGAAAATCATTTTGTTGGACCATTAAATTTGATGGAAACTCGAACTGGTTGTTAAAATATCGCAATTTTTTGTAGCATTGCTCATTATTTTTGAATTTCCAACGTAATTATTTTGATGGTACAACAAAGTTATTTTCAAATGTATTCAGCAACATTTTAGATTTTTCAGCAAAATTGTTCTTTCCGCATTATATTGAAATATGTATTATACAATATTAATAAATAGTTTTTGTAAAAGGATTACGTACAACAAATTAAATTTTTATAATCAGCTTTAACATTGTAGAATAAATGGTTATTCTTAACGAATAAAAATTAATCGTTATTTGTTCCAACAAATAAAAGTGATCGCAATTTATTCACGATAGAAATTATTAACAGATTTATCAATTATTAACAGATTTTATTCATAAAATCGCGTTCTTGTCTATCGTATTTTTTAATGATAAAATGTATGAAATTTGTATTACTTATAATTAAACCGACACTTTTTCTGCTAATATTCAATATCGACTGGAGATGATTCCATTAAGGTTGACGCCGCTCGAAGCGGGGCCGACCGATTATCGGGCGGGCGATCTGCTTGTTATAGATTTGCCATCGGCCTGTCTATAGAGCGGAGCTTTATGATCCGTATAATGCGGTACAATGGGAATTAATGTCCCCGCGTGGCTCGATAAAATCTCGCGTACCGTGCATATAAGTATATTTTACGTATATTCATTCAGCTTGCGCGGTTGTGTCGTCGCGTTGCGTTGGGCGAAATCAAGACGTGATTTATGAATGACCGAGTCGCCGGCTGTCTAGATGCAGCGAAATACGGCGAAGTGGCAGAAATCGCTATAAAAAATTTAACTGCTCCGCTGTTCGTGCTTTACGATTGCGACCTTCGGCGCCCGAGAATTATTGCAGGCCTCAATCTGATTCCGCGAAAGGTATTTGAATAATGCGACGAGGATTTGCGATTCGATCAGTTCAGTTTCGAGTGCATTACGTTCCACGCATGTAAATACTTCGCGTACAATTTCGCACAGTAGGCAAATTAATAGATGATCAGCCGATTGTTTGGACAGGTAGGTAGTAGGTACGCGTTCGATCGAAATAGTGCGCGATCGCCACGCAAAATTTAGCCGAGCGTCGCGTTCGATTGTTGTGCCTTGAATGCTACGAGTTAATTAACTATTGTAATTTCACCTCCCCCCTCCCGTAAACAGTGTTGTTCAACATTCGTGATTCATTATATAGGGTGAATTCGTATCCGATCCCTTTCACAATTCATATCGTCAACAATGTCGCGATCGAATTAGCCTCGTAGGTCTCCACAATTTTGCGTAATCCAAAATGCCTATACCTCAGCTTAAAATTCAATTTTATGGAAAATTGTAAGCTCGTGATTCTCGCAGTCATGTAATCGAAGAAAGAAATGATTAATTCTCTACAGATCGAAATTATTTTAAATTCGTGATGCATTTTTGCAGCGTCGCCATATTTGATGTTAACAACGGTATGAAACAAACCTTGATCGGAAATCGTTGTAGCCACATTTATTCTCTTGTACATAAAGGAGTTAACACTCGACGACATATGGCGTACTTACCTGAAACAAAAGAGAAAGGAAGTTAGCACACGAGGAATAAGGGTCTCTTATATAGAGTATATATTCGCCGTTTCCTAGCTCATATAACGCCGCCAAGAAATTAATGGCTTTGTTCAAAGAGAAAAAAGTTCTCCGGCCTGAATCTGAGCTGGACGTAATTACTACGGATAAATCATTTCGCAAACGACATTGATTTTTCGCTGATCCAACGTCTCGGGAGAAACCAAGTAGCCGATTAAGGGAACACACGTCCGTCCATGTCTGTCGCGTCGTTTATGCGAGACGTGTGCAATTTGTCCTTATTACGTTATACGCTTGTATTAGAAGGTATCACTCGTTGTTTCCACATGGGCACACATGCACAATTGCGGCCGCAAAAGAGGGCAAAAGGAAGAGGTACCCTATACACGAGACTATACGTCGGAAATCGTTGAATTATTTAACACGGGAGACATCGATCATCGCGGTCACGCGATACTTTCGTTGGCACGGCGTAGCCGAGCTCTACGTAAAGTTTAATCCAGTGACTTGACCCCGTGTTAAATCGCCGTTCTTGATTATCGACGGTCCGCCGGGTGTTCCGAGTATCGGAGGAGAATTTTCAGTAAAAAAAATATTCAAAGCCGGCAACATAATCTACGGACTTATTAGAACTACCGTATCAAATGTTTGCACCACGTACGTGCTTCCGTGTATGTTGTTACACCGTTGAGAACACTTGAGAAACTTGTTGCCCGTAAACTGGAACGCTAGCTTAAAGCCATCACTTCCTATAAGTTTCAGCTGCAAACATGTAAAGCCTGGGGACGACAGGTAAATGCGTTATCACGTAATTATTTTAACGCTACGTTGGTCATCTTTGCCTTTCTGATTAATTTCACGGAAGAGCGAATAGATACGAAATTACACGTTGTTCCAGCGATATAATACTTAAATGATATACATTCTGAAACACGTCGTGCCGCTACCGGCGCGGCGTGTTGCCGGTTTGAGCCGTGATTTCTACTTTTCATAAATTATTACGAAATTATCCTTCATGTTGTCAGCATCGATTACGGTACGTATATACTATGTATATGTGCGGCCGCAATATCAGGGCCTACATGCGGATGATTGGAAAAATATTATTGCGGATAAATCACCGTCGAACAAGTGGTGGCGTGCGTATGTACTTAGGATTTAGCGGGCTTGATTACACCTCGTCGAGATGGGTACGGATCGGCTTTCGCGAGTTTTACAACCGCGATACGTGTGAGAATTTCTGGTCAACGCGCCACGGTTATTTGCGTTCGACACCGGCGTGGAAAGCCGTTTTAATAGACGCAGACACTCCGATCGGCATGGCGTAAATCTCACGCGTTACGCACCACCATCGACATCCTCGTGCTTTTATTGCACGTTCGCGCTCGTACGTTGCTCTCGCTAAAAGAATTTAATTAAAAATAGCCAGTTCGTTCCAAAACGGACCTCTGGTAATGAATACAGATAACAGTCAATAAATAAATATCATCCGGCAATATTTAGCTACACTTTTGCTAAATTATTGAAGCAATATCGCACTAGATAAAATGAGAAATAGTTTTCACTTAAAAAATATGTTTCTTTTAGTAAAATATCGACGCGTTATTTTAATATTTTTATTGTTACGGAGAGAATAGCATTTGGTATAAATACTTTGTAAAGTACAGAAAAAAATACCTAACCTGTTACAGAATTGATGACCCGTGTGAAGTTGGGAAATTTTCGTTTGCACATTTCTGGTAAAAAAGTTATGAAAAAAACTTTTTTACATCAAAAATGTGCAAATGAAAATTCGAAATGTGCAAACGGTAAATGATCGAATGAACTACAGAAAGTTAATTTTTTTGGGGGCCAACTTTAGATTATGTTTTTTTCAAAAGGTTTACATAAAATATAATATTTATTACATGAGATGAGAACAAATTAATCAACTATACTTATAAAAATGTATGTGTGTGTGTGTGTATAATAATTTATAAATTATGAATGTGTGAGTTTCATTGTAAAAGGCTAATTCATGCATTAAAAAAATGATGTATCAACAGCATTGTCTTAATTAAAAATGATTTTGTTAATTCAATAACACCATTAATGAAACAAATATATATGCTTTGTCTGTTTATATTGATTGTGTAGAGTACTTATATTTATTTTATAGCTTATATGTAAATTTTAAATATATTTCGTTAGCTCGTAGTCCATTTATATATACTTTAAACTTAATTGTAACAGAAAATACGCTCAAATAATTTAAAAAATTAACAAAAAAAACAAAGGCTACGAGCCAAGCTGAATCTTAATGCTAGAACAACTATAATAGCATAAGTTTATTAACAAACGTTTCGACCCCTATTGGGTCATTCTCAATGTTAAAATTACAATTTGAACTCAACGACTCATTTGAAAAAAATCACTTGCCAATACATATAATGATTAAGACGGTAAATGTAATAAAATATAAATTCAACATCGCGTATAAAATTTCGGTATGGATGATTGTAACCATTATGTAATATACAATCCTGAAGAATTAGTAGTTAAATATTCGGATATTGTAGATACATGCATGTGGTGGTCATCAAACGATCTTATACGGTGACCACCACATGCATTGTAACGTATCTACAATATCCGAATATTTAACTACTAATTCTTCAGGATTGTATATTACATAATGGTTACAATCATCCATACCGAAATTTTACATACACCATGTTGAATTTATATTTTATTACATTTACCGTCTTAATCATTATATGTATTGGCAAGTAACTGTTTTTCAAATGAGTCGTTGAGTTCAAATTGTAATTTTAACATTGAGAATGACCTAATAGGGGTCGAAACGTTTGTTAATAAACTTATGTTATTATAGTTGTTCTAGCATTAACATCCGCTTGGCTCGTAGCTCTTGTTTTTATTGTTAATTTTTTAAATTTTATTCTTATATTGAGCCATTTCATCATCAAACAAAATACATAATACATGCTCTTGTTTTAATAAAATTTATTTGTTTCATTAATACTATTGTTACAAATCAACAAGATTATTTTCAATTAAAATAATGCTGTTGAAACATCATTTTTTCCAGTGTATAAAAAATAAGAATTTATGTATAAAATTATATTTTGTATATTGTATTATACATATATTATAAAGAAATTCGTATATAAAATAAAAAAATCTTTTTAGAGCAATTTCCAAGTTATATGTGAGATTGAGTGCGACATACTTCGGGAAAGATCATACAGCACTTAACATGGGATAAAAAATTAACGCACCATTATATGTGGTCTCGTTGATATGATCTGTAAAGGCTTAATTACGGCTTCCATCTCGCGTCAATGGCGCTCAACGTCGTCGTAAGAACCAGTCCTCCAACGGACGCGCGTCCCTCTCGCCAGGCGAGAGACGCACAATACCTCACCCCGCCTACGATAAATCCGAGATAACGTATATCTCAAACGTTCAATTATCAATTACCCGACGTATCCCGCCGTGTCGGTGGAGCATTTAGATATGGCTCGTTACGCCACATGACGGAAACACCGGGAGCAACGTGCTCGTGCCATACAACAAGCAATTTTCATGCCGACGAAACGCGGTAGCCGTAAGCCGCGCGCGATTGCTCGTTACGCTGTATATCCGAGACTATCCGAGACGTGCGCGTGTGTCTGCATGCCTGGACCGCGTCGAGCTCGAAAGAGTGACTCTCCTCGAGGCCAATCGACCGGCTAGAAAGTAAGATTACACGGTTTCTCGCCGCACACTCGCAAGCCCGTTCGCGCACCATTGTGCCAGACGGCGCGTCGTGCCGCGGCATCTCTTCTCTCCTCTCCTCTCTTTTCTCTTCTCTTCTTTTTTTGTTAAAGCGAAAGCTGTGACGCGCTGCAACAAGCTCGTTCTTTTATCTCTGCCTTACGTTCACCGCACGTTCCGCTGCAGTTCGTTGCTTAATGCTTTACGCTCGCCGCAACACCAATGAATTGATTCTGGTATCTCTTTGAAGTCTGACCTCTTAAATTTATGGGAGAATTTTTTTTCCTTCTCTGTCGCGGAAAAATTAACACGTTTCAGCAATCTGTGATACATGATATTTGATGGTGAATTAATAACCATGTTTGAAAGCTACGGAAAAGCTGCGGTTGCAGTGAATGAACTTTACAAGCAATTTGCAACAACGCGCGCGTAATATTTTTTTTTAAATATGTATGGCTCGCGCAGAAATGTTTTACAAGATATTTTCCTCTTGTTATTATTAACCAATTTTTGAGTCTTCCTCCCAAACTTTATCCGTTATGCTCGTTATACATTTTGGAGTTATACGGTACATACATATATGTATAAAGACACCGATTTCTGTATTTCTACGTGCAACTGCGTACTTCGTATTCGGCCAATGCGCGACATACTCTGGTCCAGTACTCTATTTGCATTCTAGACAAATCTAATTTCCTAGGAACAAAGCTGACGTGCCAAAGAGGGCAGCCACGGTGGGTCGATTTTCTCTCTCGTAAGAGCGTTGTCGGTAATTGTTCGAGTCACGCAAGCTAGGTGATTATTGGAGTAAGTATATTGGAGTTTTACGGCAAAAATTACATGGAAGTACAAGCGATAGGAAGTCCGTACTACATGCGGTGATCAAAGGCAGAAGTTGTTAAACGGTCGCGCGAATCTTTTGACGATCGAGGCATAATAAATCTACGTTAACGCATTCCTCATCCACGATCCGCTTGCACGATTATAAACGGAACTTACTTTAATCTACTTATTGCCCGTTACATCATTTTTCATTAATCAACTTCTCAAATTTGTCTCGCGGCGATTCAATGTTTATATCTCATAAGAGATTCAAAGCACCATGCAATTTACTTCACACCTCGATAAATCTGGTTGCAAGCGTTCAATCGTTATTAATTAATTTCAGTTAATTAATTTTGAACAGAGATAAAGTCTTTGTGTAAACTTGAATATAATTATTAATAATTCTACATTATTATTTCTAAATGTTTTATAATATTATATAAAAAGTATTATGCCATTCTACCCTAGTACATAATTATATTATTGACACAGTATTGGCCCAGTATTGATCTAACATTGGCTCAATATATCCCCAACTGTTTCACTAATGTATTGCCAATAAATTGTTCCTAGGGTATCTAAATTCGGCGCGCAGTTCAAAAAGACTACAAATATAGTATATATGCAAGTACATATATAGTAATATATATAGTAATTCAAGATTAAATTATTTGAAGTATTAAAAGGTCCAGCTTCAACCGTTATAGGCTTTTAATTTTAGTATTGATTGTGTTCTCACATATGCGGTCTAAAATAAAGTTTCTTAATAGGGTATCTAATTATTTTGTTAGGATAATTTGTATTATTTGGGCTGTATTCCAAAATTCACTGTCAGTGCTGAAAATATATAATACTCGAAATGTAAACTGTAGATTTTCAATGCTGGCAGTGAATTTTGGACCACAGTTTTATTATATTTTGCAAATTATCGATGGATGAAGAATTAACTTGTAAAAAATTTAGACATCACAAACCATTTCTTAATACTATTACATTGCGAATATAACAGTATTGCCATTTCTATATAGAGGAGATAACTGAATTTTAGTGTTTTCGTGCACATAATCTCATTAAATAGATTGGTTTAATGGCTATGTGATCTTCCTCAGCGCGACATTAATTTATTACTGTACAACGAAAGTGTCGATTGTCGACAGGCAAGTGTGAACAAACGAGCAACGGCTTGTTTACAAACGAGGCTGCAAATTGCTTTAACCAACCACTCGGTTACACGGGAAACGGCCTGCTGATGTTTGCAGATAACTGTACGGTTGTTTCACCGCATTGCTCGAAAACATTACGGCGTGTTCATCGATTTTCGCACGAACGGATGTTAATGTTACATTCGAGCCGCATTTATAACGAACGCGTGCGGGAATCGTATATCCCTCAGCTTCGAGCACACGTGTTCGGTTAAGGCGTTCTATCAATTTCTTGAGTATCTTAAGACATTCTATATTATCGACTCAAACCAGAAAATAGCAGTAGTAATTACTTTGAATTATAAAAGTTAATATTGAATAACCCGATTAATTTATTATCGAGGAGAATTTTATACATCAAAACCATCGATAGTTTTCTTATTAAGCAAATTTCTAACTTTAAAAAGTATTTAATTGTTTACAAGAATTTTATTTGTCGCATTACATAAAAAGAATACAAATATTATACATATCTTGATATATTACATTTTCAATATTGCTGGCTGACATGCTGTCATAATGGGATATATGCTTCTACATTTTAATCGATAATATCAAATGCAATAAATTTTACGTAGTATAATGTATAAACTGTATTTTTTAGTGCGCAAACAAAAATGATAAAGGCACAATCGAATGATAAAGGCATAGGTGAACATGGTCACGCTAGAGTAAATATATAATCGTAAATAAAATCATAAATATAAATATAGGTATACAATATTGTTGTAATACGCTATATATTTCATGAATTTTATTCAATATATAATTTATGTATTAACGCAGGTACGTATCGCGCTTGATAATACATTTCTCTTTAAAAAATATGTTGCTATGAATATATATACAGGGCCATTGCAAGTAATTACAAGAAAGTCCAGAGAAAGATTTGCATATAAAGTGCTACTATTCGCAAAATACTCGGTTATACATTATTATTTAAGACTTTTTAAGAAACGTAATCGTTATATATCTCGCAAGTTCGCCTGCAAACCGCATATTAATGCAATGACAAAATTAATAACGTCGTTTCTAGCTAATAGTAGAAAATAATAACGGTGAAACCATGTCTCGACTTGGAAACTCTTACATACTGTTATCACAAACTTTCTCTCACCCCGTTGCTATCCTCTCCGGGTTATATTTCTTCGATGTCGACGGACACGCGATGAGCCTCTCCTACACGAGAAACTCGAGAAACAAAGTTCTTTGACTTACGAAATTTAAAGAGGAAGAACTCTATCCCGTCCGACTTTTGTCCTCGTCTTCGCTCGTTACGGCAATTTCGGTCTCTTTAAGAAAGCAAGTGCCGTTTAAAGTGATTTATATTTGTTTATTAATATAACAGTGGTTTAGGTGGGACGAACGAAATTACTTATTTAATATATATATAATATAATTATATAATAGATTTTTCTTAGAAAAACAAAATGCACTGAAATTGAACATTCCACAAAATTAACTCATAAAATAACAGTTCATAATAAATGATATCATATATCGAGTTTACAAAGTAAATTCCATGATCAAGAAATGTAATACAGTTTCGCAGCAATTAAATTTTACGTGCTTATAGAAATAGCAAACGTTTTAATCAAGTGTCTTGCAAGACTTATGTGTTCCTAGAAAACTTAATAAATTTTCAATTTCCCGAGGCAAAACTGCCAAGAAGATACCATCCCAGGAAATAAAATTAAATTTTTAATATAAACGAAGTTAACGTCATGAAATATTAAAATCTTCTTGAAACGAAGAACAGATTAAATATTACATTAGTGCTTCTCCGAAACTGTATATGAGAGACAGGAATTTAAGCAGTCTCTGAAGCTATTAGGGTCAGCTGTAGAAATTATAATAGTCATAAAACGCAGGTTGACGTTCCGGTCGATTTTTCTAATCCATTTACTTGGGGCATAATCCGCTACCGCATAATGTCAGAGAACTGCGAGAAAGTGCCTACGATCTTAGGATCGTCGATGGACTTTCGGTCTGGAAAACGAGGATTGAAACGATCCGGTGCAGCGGCGGTGCGCTTCTCTCTTCACCGGCTTAAACGCGTCGTAAGTACTCGAATCGTAAAACGGGAAATATCTCGAAGGAACAGTTCGATCCCGCAGCTTCCATGGGTCTAAGTAAATGCACGATGAATAAGTTAGAGCGAAACGTTCCGCAACACCATCGTCGCGAGAAGAGAGTATCTCTCTGGTGCCTGTAGGTGTCCCTCGGGTACTAGATAATCGAATAGTATTGATGTACGTGGCACAATAACCGTCGATGGGGCCACAGAACGGGCTGAGGGAACGATCGCGGCCGAAAGTGTAATGGGAAATTGATAAAAAGCTGTCAAAATACATAGTCGAAAAAGATAGAGGAAAAGATTCAAAAGATTGATAGATCTGTAAGATTAAGGGTCACAGAAAAACTTAAGTAGTAAGATGTAAGCATTAAGAAAATCAATATGTTGGATTTGCCACTGCTTACGTTAAATCTAGCACACTAGCGATTGCGCGATTGTGATTATTTTTCAATCAATCAGAGCAGTGTCACCGATTGCTTTGCTTTGATTAATTGAAAAGTAATCGCCAGTTACAATCGCGCGATCGTTAGTATGATTACTCTCTGAAAGTGAATCAATAGCTGCATTCAGCAGAAAAAGCAACTTTGCCACTGTTGTTAGATTCTTTAATGTGATTTATACTTTTAGATCCAGTGAGAAACTAAGGGCTAGATCAATCATGTTAAAGAATTTTACAACAGTTGTAAAGCTGCTTTTCTACTGAACACAGCCAATGACTTCAGTGCTATACTTACAACTGATGTAATCATCAGCGAGTATTTACTGTCTTTCAGTAATAATACATTGATTCACTTTTAGAGATTATGATTTTCTGTGTAGATTCAATCTGCAAAAATGATTACCTTTAAAAGTGAGAATCAGTATATTATTAATGAAAATTAGTAAATATTTGCTGATGATTACATTAATTGCTTATATGTGTAGCACTAAAGTAAATAATAATACTGATTTATTCACATACACTGATTTATTTTTAGAGAGTACTTTATGATCTTAAGGTTCTACTTTGATTGGCCAATTTAGTTTATTGCTTATGTTTTATTATTTAAGTTTTTGTGTGCCGTGGCCGTAGCTTTATCGATATTTTCTGCTGATATTCTCTGTCGATAAATGTTACATATTTTGCTTCACGTAAATGCTGCGACAATATTGTCGCAATATTTATACGGTAAAGAAACACTATTACTAGGTATTTTCATGCGTGTAAAGCAGGCGCGCGTAAAAACTGTGCATGTCGATGGAATTTATTTGAAAAGGTACACGCGAAGCAGCGCGCGAAATATTTTGTGCAAACACATGCACAAATTACGTGTGCACGAAAAATTTCTACATGTAAAAACCACCAAATAGTTTTGCACTATGCAGAAAGAGGAGTTTCTAGAAAACAGATGGACGGACGGTTTGGAGGATAGATTACAGGTTGCGTAAAAAGTAACGGTTGAAATTTTGCACTGAAGTTGTATTCCGCAACAAACGTGGGTGTTTAGAAAAGAGTCTACTTCGGTCATAACCTTAATGCATCTCTACGATATACGTTGTCTAATGCATCGGCGACAGAGTGCTACCTACAATACGATACAATAGCCGACGTAATCGCGAGAAGGACCAACAATAAGCATTAAATCATTAAGCCCGTCGGACACGTACCCGACAATAGAAATTCTACGTCGCGCGGACATCATCGTAACTATTACGACCGCGCGTTGCGTTGTACTATCCTGCTTGTTTCACCCTTTGTCTCGGCAAGCGAATCCCGCGTCAACCCCTGCGATATTGGCTCCTCTTCAGCCGATGTTTCCTCATCATTAACTTAGCCGTACGTGCGTGACGCACCCACGCGCCGATGTGTCTACTCGCGAGAGACTCCCACGCGTCTCGCTTTTCCCCATGATCTCGCCGATGATCGGACGATGGCAGCCGAAGCTTTATACTGGCAGACAAGTGTTTGACTGATGAAACTCCAGCCAAATTAAATCCGTAGCGATTCATGATTGCGCCGCCGGCAACCGCCTTCTTCGAACTATAGTTCCACGCCGCCCTGCCGCCCACCCTTGCATTTCGCTCATTTGCATTCGGCTCGACGCGCTTCCCAAGATATATACGTCGTCACCTAAAGTAATCGTGTGTTTCTTCTCCGACTAAAATTTTTTCTCCGTGTCATCGTTGGTGGAGAGCTAGGCTCCTACCTCTCGAACGCGGTAATTTACATTCGTTAGGAAGGTTTATACTCTCTTCCGAGTGCGAATATATCGCGTATCGAGTGATGCCGTTGCCAGATATACGGCGTGTCGTTCGCGTTAAAGCGGAGAAAAGGAAGAGGTGGTTGACGAGGGAGGTAGTCTTGGAAACGGGCCAAGATGCAATGAAAAGAGGAAAGAGAGAGGGAAAGATGACGGAAGACACCGCGGAGAGGGTAGTCGCTCGATCATCGTGGAAACTGGAAATATTTTGACGGGTGGTCGGACGTGTAAGGGCTAAATAAAATTTCCTGGATAATTATCTCTCTCGTTCGGCAAGAACCGGGACCATTAATTTGTTGGCGTGACTCCAGTGTCTCAACGTCTTCCTACTAGGGACCCTACTGGGTCCATTCCGCGTGCCTTCCTCCGTCGAGGGCCTTCTCCTTCCCTTCTGCCTTTTTATCGCAGCTCTTCTTTTTGCGCTCCTTTATACGCGCGCCTTCTTAAGACGCCGTGGTTCGACTTACGACTGAGAGCCCACGATATTTATACAAGTCGCCCACACACCGACGTATACCCATCCCCCTTCGTTCATCTTCTCGTTTATGAGAGAGACTTTCCAGTGGATGAGACCTGTGTTCCGTTCCTATGTATCAAACTTCATTGCCGCAATTACGTACGATCGTGATGATAAAAGAGTAGTTTCAAGAATGTCATTTAATTTAACAGGTATTGAACGTGTTCATTATTCCAAATGACTTAATTATTGCTCTCAGTATTTTCAGTGCGCTCAGTAAGTTCTTTTTCTAGCTAATTATCCTTTCTTTTACACACACTAATTTGAATTATTTTTAATTATTTTTATAGGTTACCACTGTTATTACTATATACTCAATATAACGTTAATTTAACTAAACCAATGGAATTAAGCAATTTAATTCAAGAAAATGTACGAAATTTAACTCAAATATAGTTTATTACTTACTAAATACATACGTTAATATGGACGTTGTTTACTTTGATTTCGAAACTAACCACAGAAATGGATTGAGTTACATTTTGACACACATGGAAGTTAATAACAACAGTTAGTTTTAACTCAAGGATCATCGTTGATATCTATAACAATGTAATATTAAAATAATTCGTTTAGAAACACAGAAAACATGTCTTGTATCAATAATCTCTAAACTGCTATAAAAAAGTTCAACATATAATTTTAACGCAATACATTCACATAAAACCATTGATAAATCGGAACATGTCCGTATATTATAAATATTGATTTAGCAATAATAGGAACATTTGTTCGTGTAAGCAGACCACATTTTGCTCATGTCACGTTTCATTGGCGTGCGTGTATACACGATAGTGGAAAGAATAAATTTTCAGGCTAGAGAAAGGATATTGACGTGACAACGGTGATATGTTGCATCGGATTACTCTCGAACGAGTTCAGAGCTACTCGACTTTTATTAGACGCGGTACGATCCACTATCGGCTAGCCCATGAATTGTCGTGTATGTAAGTGCACCGTATGTTCAACATAGCTTGTATTACCCCGTGAAAATATTCGTATTTGCGCGTAATTAAAATGTCAGCCACTGGTAGCATGAATCAATCACTTTCTCCTGATAAAAACAAAAACAGATCAAACAGTTTCAGCAACGACGCGCCGGCAATTGCCAAATAACGGATCATATTCAAATGTATACACTGGTAATAGCGATTTGTCTAATAATATGTGCAAGTTATGCTGCATTATGCCGAAATTTAATACGTATTGTTCACATAGCCTCTCGTTGGCCGGATAATTCATATTACATTATTGCACCGCCGAATTAATAATGCTCGATATGCGCGTGTGCTAGCTGAATATTATCAATGCGAGGAAATGATGTTAATAAAATATGAAAATTGAATTAACGTTAATAGGGATTTATTAGTTGCGATCATGTATATAACGTATTAACGCAAGAAATGCACACCTCGCTTATTACCTACAGAATTTGCATTATCTGGATAAACATGTCACATGTAAAATTTCAATATCTGCCGTGTTGTTAAAGATGTGAAATGAAAGCATTGGAGTTGCAGCATGCCATTTAAAATATTATGGCAAACTATAAAATATGTTATAATTTTATAATAAAGAAATCTTGAATTTATCGTAAAAAGTAATGTATACTACACAAAAATTTATGATTTTCTGCAGTTAAATACATATTAAATATAATAATTTAATATATTTTCGCTTTGAATGTTTCTAAAACGTTATTTATAATACTAAACGTTATTCATAAATATCATATTTTAAAATAATGTTTATTATGAGTGATTTTATTAAATTTCACGATGTTAATCGAATATAGAATATTATGTAGAAATGATAGCTGCGTAATAATTACGTTTTACAAGAACTCAATATTTTAATTAATGAAAGAAAGCACTCAGACGATGGTAAAATGTTGGATTTGAGTGTGATATCGCCTTAATGACCGCAGTGAGATAAATCATAATAAATATCGCTGGAACAGCGCCACGGCGGTTGATTAAAATTTATGCATTTGTTAGAATTATATCTCTCGTGCGGCAAATAAAGTTGGAATGCACGCGCATCCAATTATAACCGGTGGAATTCTCGTTTCCTTTTCGGCGCGCCGACCTAAAAGTATCTTCACACATTGCGGGCGAGCTTTTAATTTCACGCGAAGTTAACACATGCGGATTTAACTGACGTTTACTGTTAACAAAACTATGCAACTCGTAATTTGCACATTGTTGGTATACGGTAAAAATGCAACCATTTATAAAAATTTTCATATAAAAATATACAAAACGAGACTGCAGGTTTCTACGATTTAAATTCGGGAGACACTACAGATACATATCGCATTTACTCGTACAATTCAGTTAAACGTTAATATATGATGTTATTCTGTTTTTTTTTTCATTTTACATTCCCGCTACATTTTACAAGAATTTACAAGAATTTCATATTTACGTTTAGATTCATTCATAATCAACTCTCATCCAAAGACAAGCTACCTGCACTAAAATGGGCACCAAGTTTCCACGAATTAGTAACCAACCACGAGAAACGAATCAAGGAGGAAGTCGGCACGGGAGTCCAGGAAGTTTTTCGCCGCACCAGCGTTGTTGTTCGGAAACGCGAGAGGGAACTTAATTGCATTAATTATCGCGCCGGGTGCATATTTACGCCGCCGCCTCGTTACGCGAACATCGTCAGCCCTTGTCCGCCTGTTTGCGTTCTCGGAGACCTCTTTTACGGCCCACTAAATCTCAAATCAGCCACTTTGTTTTCGTACCACTCGCGCTAAATCTTTCGCTTTGTCTGCCGCATGTTACGCACGACGTTACAGCGGAATCTTCGGGTGGAGTATTCTTACTATAAATGCTTTATTACCTCTCGTGATTGTTACGATTTCATTTCTTGCGCGAACTTTTGTAAGCGCGCGGATTTTCTCCGGCTTTTAGACGTACGTTCTCGAGATTCTTTGTACGTGGCAGAAATGTACGATGCACAAATAATTTATGGTATTTTGTAGGTTGAATCTGCACGCAAAACTCACGTCTGAATTTCCTTTTAAATGAAAGTGTGTTATTCTTTATTTCGCGAAAAAGATTGAAAAAAAAGGTATTTATGAATTGGTGAAGTAATCTCACATTTTAATAATGCGTGAATCAGCTCATTTCATCGTGACGCATCTCATACAATTGTTGTATACAAAAGCAGAAGGAGCAGCGAAACGCGGGGATGGAATTTAAATAGCGTATCAAATAGTAATATCTCCGCGAAACGTGGTGTCACAATAATCTTCTTGCAAAGCGAAACGCGCCGTGCGGCGGAACGTCAAATGTAAATTTTCTGAAAGCAGTCTCATCTCGGACCGGCACCGGTGAAAATGATATTCTGAAAGTGAAAGAGGAAGGCGTAAATACTTTACTGGATTGCGACGCTAGTGAATTACATTGAAGGCTTGTTCGCGAATGACAGCATTTATCCGGTTGTAAGCCGTTGAGGCGCGCGGACGCGGAATAACCGAGCGAATAAATGCGAGCGCACCTCGTGAAAATTTGCCCGCCTGAAGAAATGTGTACGTAAGCATGGAACGTACGTACCGCACACCTTGTATAGAGGATACATATCAAATTTCACGATCCGGTTGACTTGACGCCATTTATCGAATAACGCGCGGCCGCAGCGTAACTTCAATGTGGCCGAGTCGTCAACTTGCCAGTTATGAAATGTGTATATTAATTTATGGCTAACGGTTTTTTTAATCGAAACGCTGATCCTGCATGCACTTGCCTACAGGCATAAATTATCACCTGTCTGTAATAGAAAGAATCTACAGAATATATTTTACGTAAAAAACGCGGTATGCATGAAGAAGCATGCAGACCGCAGCGTTTAGTATTAAATAAATATTGAAGATTCTGTCGATCACTGTCGGACATCTCATCAAAGTTGATCGTTTTACCAATGTATCAGGATAGAAATGATCACGAATGTTACAATTCGCAATCAGTTCTAGAAAACTCCTACCATTTTTTTTTACCTCTATTTTTGTGCATTTTATTTATCGTCGTACCTGGCTTGGTATATCGGCTGCTATAGAACCCAGCCGTACCAATGTAATCTCGCTACGTGTTATCTAATCGACGGCTGCAGCGAAGAAATCGATAAACCGTTTAAACGCGTTGTCACCTAGACGAAAGCTTCGTGTACACCCGCACACGTAAACGTTTATCGTGTATTCGCGCAATGGCGTGCGCATATACATTGGGCCACGTACTTCTCGATTCTAATCGTATTACGATCGAAATCGTGAAGCGAGCTTTCGTGCCGAATCTCAGAAATCGCATTAAGGTTACGACCGCCCACGAACGAAAAACCCCTACTGTTATGTCGATCAAAGATAACGTCACATTAAGCGCGTACATTCATACGTCTTCATAAATCGAACGAGGCGACAGAATTATCGTCAAACCGCAAATGTGATTTACATAAAAGTAGAAATCGCGTCGTGAATTGGATTTCATTCGGTTTTAATCCCTCATTTCATTTTCGCGTCGTTCGTCGTTGTAAACGAAGCAGATAAATAGAAATCGAGTTCGATGTTTGATGTGCAACTTCCCGCGTCTTCGCTGCAATGAACGAGCTTTGCAGTGCCTTTTCCAACGTGCAACAAGTTTCTTGATGTGGTCACGATAGAGGGTCGTGTCTTACGTGATGGAAGCAGCGTTTCACAAGTATCAAGACTTCGTTGCATGAAGAGAAACCTTCTTGAAAGGAGCCCTGCCGTATACCATGGATGTAGCACTGACAAGCCCCTCGGTATAATTTAATCTTGATTTAACGATCTTGATCGTTACACACGGATATAATCAACTATTTAAAGAATATGGTAAATTGATAAAGACTATCGTGTCTATGCTCGCTTTAATAATGCTCACTGAAAGATTTAAAAAAATCATTTTATCTTAAATATACCATTATTCTTAAATTCTTAGCATAATTTTTATATTTTATGAAAAAGAATTATTACCTGATATTATATACTTGTGTGTGTGTATTGTTTCTAGATTTATATGATTTTAAAATAAATTTGAATAGCAATTATGAAAGGAATTCTGAAAAATTTTCCGACGTATCTCTTTTCTCAGATTACGTAGAAGATATTCTATGAGATTAATTCGAATTTAATCAAAACTGAATTGTTCGATGCATAATGTGCAATTTTGTCGTATGAGATTATGCGTACGAGACTCAATCGCCTGCTGAATAAGGAGGCCACCCTCTCGTAATGTAATAAAACTCTACCCGGACACGCAAGCGCATAGCAATTTATTGCAATCAGCGTTCTGCGTGCGCCTCGCGCGTGTCCGTCCGGCGAACTAAAAGCAAAAACAAAATGAAGGAATATCAGCCCCAAAGGGTCGACTCGGCTCTCTAACAAAGAGGAACAGATACATCGTGTTACACGTGCATGCGCCTCTAAGTCGATTCGCCGTGTACGTTGGAGAGACGAAGGATTCGCATTGACCGGAGAGCGTGCGTGACCAAACGTATACGTTCTATCGCCTTTGAAAGCAATTCGAGGCACCCTAAGAGAAATTAGACCCGATTTATCTGATCGACTAAGAATCCAAGTTTCTTGTTTGTCCTGGAAACTCAAATCTCGGAAGTTTTAAGACTTCTTTAACTCTGTTTCATTATTTATAGGGGTACGTATGTCTCGCAAAGCAACTAAAAAAAAAATTGTGTCGCTCAAAAAAAATAATGAAGCTCTGCGATGCTTCATTAAATTACTCAAATAAATTTAGATGAGGGGGGCAGATCTTACTGAAAACATTATCATGCATTAAAAAATAATATAATTTCTTTTTACTTTATCGTTTTTAAAAATTTTCATGATTCAGTACATTTCTAAATTATAAATTATTACTTAATTGCTAGAGTTTCATGTTTTTTGTTTACTTGGATTGATTTATTTAGGATAATCTAGGAAAATTAAAAAATAAAAGAACCTAAAATATACTTAAAGTAAAAATATATTTTAACATGATATTTATATATATTTTGTGCATAATATTTTTATAATGAGTAGTATCCTTTATTAACAAATTGACGAATTTTAAATTACTTACACAGTAAAAAAGAAAATGTTAATTTTAACATTTTTTACATGTCCCAGGAGATCCACTCTAAATTTTAAGTTAAAGTAACTCATTCGTCTTGTGTTATTTATTAACGAACTAGTAATGTTAAATTGACACAATACTTTACATTTATATTTGTTATTTTGACTTTAAGGGTGATTTAAAACTAACATATAAAATAAGTAGTATACATAGAAGAGTAGTTACAGTAAGAAAATGTGAATAAAACATTTTTGTTTGTATAATGTGAATGAAAAAATTCTTAGATGTTAAATTGACTTTGAGATATATATTAAATTGAAACAATTGTGTTAAAAACACTCAAAATAATATTCCATTTTTAATTGACATACGTAATTGTTAAGTTAGAAAGGTGACATGAATCTAACACATCAAAACGTTACAAAAATAATAACATATCAGTATGTTTATTGAAGTAATAATCAAAATGTGGTAACACAAGAAAAATTCTACATATGGACGCACGATTTTTTACTGTGTACGTATATTAACTTTAGTTTCTTAGATTATATGAAATAATTATATAAATTTCTGAGCAAAGTTTGACGAAAGTGCTAAAAATCCAGGGCGAGGTTGCGCTTTGATTCATTCATATTTAATTATTTTTAATTTATGGCACACACACACACACACACACACACACACACACACACGTGCGCACGCACGCACAAGATCGAGGCATATTCGTGAAGGGTACGTAGCATTTGCAAATCGTATGGGTGCAGCTGCAATGCGGCTGTCACGGTATTAGCGACGGTTGGCGAGGGTTAAACGAAAAAGTGGTGGAGAACAGAGTGGGTCGGAGTGAAAACGCAGTTGGGTCTTCGTTAGAACTCGTCAATTAACGCGAATCGAATTAAGGCGGTATACTCTCTTCACGAGGTCGTAACGGCACGCGCACCGGAAGTGCCTCGCACGGAAAGCAGCTCCTTACTTACTTTCCGCTCGTTTGCGTCACTCGTTTGTCCTGTTCTCTTTTTTTCTAGAGCTATGGGCTCGTTGATTATCGCACTACCGGATTGCCGGCAGTGCTCGTTGAGAAATATTACACGGATATAGATACACGAACGCATATTGCGGCTCGAGCTGTGTCGCATCGCGTTACTGAGAGATAAACTGCACATTATACCGTATTGGTGGGGAAATAATTACTGATTTACTGTTGTTAATTTGAGTCGCTCGTGCAAATCGTTTTTAATGACCGGTCGTGCGGTCAAACAATTTCTGCTTTTAAGTACCTATCTATATATGCATATATCTACATTTCATTTCGATGATTACTTTTTAAAATGCACTGTTTATACAAAATAGTGGAAACATTTAAATATTTAAAGTTAAACATCTAGAATCAAATCGTTCGTCGCGTTATTTATTAAAATTTTTATCATATCTCTGGCACAATATGTGCCACGCATAAAACGTTTATACCTTTATATCACGTATATTACACCGAAAATTCTACGAATATAAAAGGTAGACTTGAGAGATTACTTTCTAGCGTTAATTTTACGAGCAAGGTAAAGAATCAATTTACTCGCGCGCTCTTTAACGATGAGCTTCCGTTGTTAAATGAACCGGCAGCATAGCTCTTTACGTCGATGTTATCAAACTGTATGTAAGTAGCAGCGCAAATATAATTTTTTTTTTCACACGTTCCGTTTAAGTGGCGAACTGGCTTTAAGCGAGGGAAAAATGTGACAAAAAGATACGCCGTAGCTGTCGAAGGAAGAAATCGGACGCCTATCTTTTGTATTCACCGTCGTGTTGTTACATGGAGATGCTTCTTCGGAATGTTTGCTGTGAAAACACGTGTCCGGATCTTTGCGAAAGATCGAAGGAGAGGGAGGAGCGGAAAGCAGAGAAAAAAAGGTGGGAAGAGATACCACTAAAAAGAGGATATAATTTTCGCGACACACTCTGATACGCCAGTGACACATTTCGTCTATCGCTGCCACGTGTTTTGCTGAGACCTCCCGTGTGCTTTTGGATTCATTTCCGCGTGTATCCTCCTTTCGTTCTGCTCGAATGGAACCTACAGTCATCTCGACGTTCTATCTGGTACGGAATTCTTTCGGTAGATCCTCTCTCTCGATAATCTTTCTTTCGACTAGACAGATGTAAATGTCACCGCGATAAGCTCGTAGAATCGTTCTCATACTTAACATGTTTGTTCTTGTTCGTTTGTGTCAATTTATAGAGCTACTTATAAAACGAAACCACATACGTATGTTTACACAGCTCTTTAGAGTCCAATGAGTTATTATAGTAACAGTCATTTTTCGTATGTTTAAGGAGGTTGTAAGGCAAATGCAATATGTTAAGAACTACTTGAAAAAATTACAGACTATTCTAAATTTCATTTAATAATAATACAAAAAAAATAGAACAATTGACCATCTGGATCAAAAGTTATTTAAATAAGTAGTAATATTTTTTAAATTTGTACTCTAATATAAATATATGAAAATGTATTATAAAATAATGATAAAAATCTCAAATTTTTATATAAATACTCTAGGAATTCAACAATATTTTAAAGTTATCTTGAGATGCAGACATTAATTGTTCAGTAAATAAATAAAATTTGTTATTTGTTATAAACTAATGGTGAATCTCAATAAAACACTTTGCATAAGTCATGTTTAGTACTTAATATATTTATATAAAAACATTTAGATTTTTCTTATTATTTTAACAATTTTTGTTTATAACAATAAAACTAATAACAAATAAAATAAATAACCTATAAAAATGTGTTGCTCAATAAAACCAGAATGTTATGAACACAACTTTCAAATGTATGTAGTTTGTTTAAAGCGAAAATATTAATATATGTGTTTTGTGTCCTTACAACCTCCTTAAGAGATAAATATTTAAAAAAAATTATCATATGTTTGCTGCGTTATATAAGGAAAAATTATATTTTTAAATGCAAAAATAACTATTGCAAGAAATATCTTTTGACGCGTAAAAATAAATTTCACAAAATCGACGTATCTCGACCGCGCAGAAAATTTTCACTAGATAGTGAACATATCGCGTGCAAGTGAACCGTAAAGTTATTTTCAATAAATTTTCGCACGAGGAATGTCGTCTGTCGTACCCGACCCATTCGAAAGACGAGTTCAAGTTCTTATATCCTGATTTTTTGTTGGATCGGTCCTCCTCCGATTTCGCGACTTCTCGGATCTTTCCCCTCGCGAAATTCCGGAGTGCGCGCGAATTAAATTCCGCGATCCTTCAAAATTCCACCGAAAGCGACGTGCAATAACCCGGACTCGTTTAATCAGTTCTTTTTTCTTTGCCGCACTCGACCTTATTCGCTCGCGCGTCCGGTAGAGTCCAAGTTCATTATACCTCGATCATGGGACGTCCATTAAGGAATCCCGTCTAATAAGGGGTAAGGTGCGCATCTGCGCGTCGTTACCGAGCTAATTCGTGACGGTTCTCCTCCCTTCGCCCGGCTGTGTCGAGCATGAGGATATAAATCTGCCGAAATTAATTAGGGTAGGTAAGCCGCAATTTAACGTAGCGCCAACTAGTGCCGGGACAAAGTTATTCGTCTCTTCCTTTCTCATCATCTTTCTCCTAGCCTATCCCGGATCTTAGTCTCGATCACCCTCTTATATTCGCTGTCTCTTCCTATCTTCCCATCACCCTCTCTTTATTCTCCCTTGCATCACTGCTAGACTGCGTTTCGAGAAAGCTCACTTATCTACTGCAGCATAATATTCCTTATTAGAACACGCCTGGTAGAAATTGCGGTATGCGGATATCGGAGAGGTGCGCGAGAAACGACGACGGGCGGTACGGTAAACCGTGAAGGCGAATGGAGGAAAGGGTGGCCGGAGTGAGATGGGAGGGAGAGCTAGAGAGCTCAAGGGTTGACGGTGGTTTACTTGGCAAGTCAAACATCCTACAGCTTGCAATATCCTGTCCCAGTCGAGCCTGTAAGATACCGTTAAGGGCGAATCGAACGCAACCGCTTTCCCGCCGTTCCCCATTGGAAGCTGCCTCGACAACGAATCGAGGTGGAGCCCGGGAGGTTTAGTCGTGACCACATCAAATGGACGTACCTCTCTACAGAGTATGCAAAGTATGCTAGCCTGCATCCCGTGCCGAAGACGCGAAGTTTGCTCGACGTAGGCTCCGGCAATGAACGGCGCGTTCACGCCAAAGCTGATGATGCATCAGTGGCGTTAAACCGAACGAACGGGAAACTGCGAGTGAAGGATGCTGACGGGTGTATGAAATTGATTGGTGGTTACCCCGCGCGCGTGATCCTTCTCTTTTTATTCCAGGCCAAAACACAAGCCGGGACGAGAAAGATTAATTAAATTACAATATGACATGTAATTCCAAACAACGCTTGCTGAAAATCCCATTCGCGATCTGCATTTACGCTCGACGAGAACACCAACAATATAAGCGGCGAAACATTTCGTACGAAGTAAGCGCGATAATTTTGCATGCATTTTCCATGGTTACGTGATTAATACGTAGAAACTTCCTTTCGACGTTGCGTACCGTGATTTCCGTGCGCGCTCCAGTACACCGGAAATACATAGACGTAATTTTACCCCCACAATCGTGATACATCATGTCCCTCCTATATGGCGAATGTTTCAGAATCCTGGGAAAATGAGGTTCGACCTTTGCGTACGAACTAACCGCGTTCACATTATCGACGCGTGCTGTGAGAGTCTCCCCTCATGTTGGCATACTCACACACAGAGATTTCCATTTTGAAGGATCGCATGGTTGTCGAATAGAGTAAAACGAAAAATTCCGGACGTTTCTCCGTGCATGCGAGGGAGATCGTTCTCATTTTTCCACGTTATTTGCCGGAAATAGATATTTGTCTTGTACATCCCATTTTCATCTTTAGTTGATTCCTGTCTATCTCGCCAAGTGCTGCCGCAAAATTGAAATTTCTCGTTAGTATAGTATGTATAATAGCGTTAAATATGATTTCATTCATACTGATATTTTTGCACCAAAAGACTCGAAAATGATCCTCGAGGAAGGATGCTGCAACAGGTTGATACTTAATGATAACTGTTGTGGAATGTGATAGTGTAATAAGTATTCCAATGTGGTTACTATTGTAATAGAAATATATTCATATTTTTATTAGGATTTTGATCATGGTAATAACATCAATAATTAAATTAAATTCCACGATAATGGAATTTAATATTGTAAAATTTGAAGTTAAAATAGGTTTCAAAATTAATTTTAAAATTATATTCTTCCTCAAAAGAGATATGTATTATTACAAGTAGCAGTTCCCATTTTATATTTTCGCTTCTATTAAAATTTAATTTTCTTCTTTTAATATATAATTCAACGTTATTGCACTATATATTAAAAGAAGAAAATTGAAAAGGCTAAGTATAGGTAAAAAATTTAATTTATTAAGGATTTATAGTTATATTCTAGGAAAACTTATAACATCTCAACAAGATCACTTGGATCGCCCTGTATCTTTACAGTTTCGAGTATTTCTTATTCCGCGCGACGATCTCCTCTCGAAATCAAATTCTAGTCTCAATTTCCAGGTCTTCTTTCGCTTTCCTCACAAAAGAGACGCCACGAAGGGGGGAAAAAAGAAACGGCGGTAGATAGCGCGGTCCCGTTCGAGGGAAAAATAAATTGTGCACCCGCCGTCCGACGGGAAGTTCATAGCAGAATATTGATTTCCGCGAAAGACGGCTATCGACGAAAGAAAGGCTTTTTAAAAAATATACATGTATACATTTCTATGCACATAGGGTATCTTAGAACTTATCGCAATGTTGTAGAAAAATAAAGCTGAAAATGCAAATACTGCAAAAATGCTGTCATAATCATGTTATTCAAAAATACTTCTAATATAACAAAAAGCGCTCACGAAATATATTAGAATAGTCTCTATTTTATGTTGAGAATATATTGTTTTACAATATTCAATAGTATCAACAATTTCTAGGCACCCAGTATCTACTCGTTGCGAGTATCGCCACGTCTTCGATTCTTACCGCGTCGACGGATGATGCCGTTCACAGAACCGGAAGTCTATTCGATTCAGCAGAAAAGAGCGAGTATAGGATTCCACCTCTCTCCCCGCGAGAAATTCTTGCACGACCGACGCCGAAATCGCGATAAGCAGTGAGCCATCTCCGCCGCTATTCATTTTCGAGCGAAGGAGCGTCAGACGAACCGAAAATATTTCTCGATGTCCACATTCGACGCACATTGAGGAAAATGACTTTCATGATAATCGTGTTAAATTCGTTTAAATTTGTAGAGATTTTCTTCCATTTCTTTTAAATTATTAATCGAAATGTATAATACGCTATTTCAGTATACAATATAAGGGATAGTTTTTTGTTGAAGTGTCTAAAAATTTATTTAGATACGAAAATAATTTTGTTGGAACACTAAATGTTTTGTAGGACACTCAAACTGATTGTTAAGATATCAAAAATTTTGAACCATTACTCATTATATTTGAGATTACTATGTAATTATTTTGATTCAACAAAATTATTTTCAATATCTTTTATTATTTCCAGATTCAATTATCTATATTTAGCTAAATTTTTTTAATACCTCAGCAAAATCTTTTCCGTGTAATATCAAGTATTTAATAATTAATGATTTCTTCAGTCGTGATAAGCAGTAAAAAAATTTAATTATAATACTCACAATATAGTAAAATATATATTTTTTAAAGAAATCTATGCGCGATATCCATTAATTTCTATTATACATTCTTACACACACAGAAAACTACATATTGTACACTACAAGTAATAATTACTTGTGTTTCAAGTATTTAAAAAGTTCATGTGTTGTATTTGCAAATCTATTATAAGTTCATCAAATTTATTCAAAATCTGAATCCTAGTAGGTCCAATATTTTAATCAATATTAGATATTAAATTAAAACGAATTCAATTTGCTAATTATATGAAGTCGCGTGTTCGATCGATTTTATAATATTCTTCAAAAGAAAATAAATTCTTGTTTTTCGTACATAATAATGAGTTTTTCTAAAATTTGTGATAAATATATTTTAAGGTTATTATTAATAAGGAAATCTTTATTAAAGATACCGTCACTTAAAAGAAGGAAAGTAAATGGAGTAATCATTTTTCTTAGTAATAGAATCATATTTTTCAATGTGTATCATTACATTTCATCGTACACACGCGATAATCGAGAGAACTTCTTCATTTGTATCATGGCCACAGATATTTAAACGGTAGATGTTCGAGATAAGGATTTCTTTCTCTTCCCAAAGAATTAGCTTCCCTCGGAGATTACTTCAGCCACGTCTTTAAGATAGGTTTGCTCGTACGCGACCGTGCTTGGCATGCGACTTACGCGAAGAAGGTGGAGCTATCCCTGTGATCTCGTGGATATGTTAAATTGATCGTGAGCAATAACAACGACGAGGAGGTTCTCGCGGCGTTCCCGACCAGATTCCTCAAAAAGGTCGTCGGTAGAGTTAAAGGGCTGGCACAACATAGAGATGCCCCGCCGCGCTGACTTCCACAGGCACATTAATTTTCGACCTGGGACACTTGCCATCCCGCGTGCATGTTTATTCAATTCTTACTGGAGATGCCGACCTCCCCCGGACGGTTAACCGACGTCATAATGGATTCCTCTCCACCCACACATTACGCTCTCGCTCTTTTTTTTTTTTGTATTTCTCTCTTGTCTCTCCTCGCGCGTTTTCTTTTGCCGCGAGCATGATCGATGCGCCACTTTAATGAGATCCTTAAAATACGGTAGCGAAGCTCGCAGCTCCACGATTCTTCGCGATTTCCTAGAAACCTCTTTTCACGTTTTCTCTACACCTTGACAGGAGTTGTAAATGTTCGTGAGACAAGCACACGCGAACTCAGACTTTGTCGATTCGCCACTTAATGCCATTCCTTATTTGCCTAGGTATGCTGATTTAGGATTGCATCAGGACGCAAGGCTTCTTTTGACGCGTACTTCAAAAAAGGAGTTTTTTTTTATGTGACATTTTATTAACTTGCTTATATTATGCGACGGATTGTAATTTTATAACAGTGGCGGACACTCGGTGACATGTGCGCATTCGGAAGACATAATCATCATGCACTGTTAAATTCATAACGTCAAATTATATTAATAATTTGAGTTATTTTCAATCATTTCACCATTGACCCTACTTAATATGCAATTAATTTAATTAAAACAATGAAGTTAAATAATATTTAACCCAAAGAAATATATTAAATTTAATTCAAATTTAGCTTATTATTTACTAAGTCATACGTTAATATAGACGTTGATATAGATTGACTTACGTTTTCACAAATATTAAAGTTAAAACTAACAAAATATTATTTAATTCAAGAGATTGTATTACACTGAAAGAAAAGATTGGCTACTGCAGCAATTTAGATGGTAAAATATGGTATAGCATTTTTAATTGGCTGCAGCAGCCAATTTTTGGTTGCGTTAGCCTATCGAAATATTGACATTGCGAATAGGTTACCTAATGCAACTAAAAATTGGTTGCTGCAGCCAATTAAAAATGCTATGGCATATTTTACCATCTAAATTGCTGCAGCAGCCAATCTTTTCTTTCAGTGTACTAGTACTTTTTTGATATCTAACAGTGCGTCATGATATCCGAAATTGTTTCTATTATATATGGATTTTTTCGTCATTTTGTTCTTTAATTGTACGAAAATTGTGACCCCGCCCGTGCGATATCCAAATGATCATATAAAATTAACTACTCGGACGATAAAAATTCGACGACTGAGTACGTCTGGTCGGAGTTTGCTGTACAAGCGACAGTAAAATATTAATGCCATTTTCCCGCAACGCGCAAGGACTTTCGTCCTCCAGCTTCATTGAAAATCTCATTAACGTCAACGATGTGTCGATCGTGATATGCAAATTAATGTACGTTCCTTCGTTTCTATAATAAACGTAGCATTTACAATCTACGAGCGAAACTGCAACACTCTCTTTAACTTTATAAATTGAAAGCTTAAGTAAAACTTAAAAAAAATTATCTAGCTTCCACTTTGTATAAAATGTAATTAAGATAAATTACATAACGCTTTGTGGAATGCGTGTCCTCGTTACGTTAGAAATCAGGACGATGCTTCGATGACTTCAGTAATTATTCTCCGATATTTTCATAAAGAATGCATCAACCATGAGCTATAGAAAAATAATCAAACACTTAGTGGTCTTTTTGTGTAAGTTAGTCTTTTTGCCAATAATTTGCCTGTAGCTGCTACTGGTGCAAACTGCGTCATCATCATTCGGGTCAGTTGCATTTCCGCACAATTAACTTTATATATTTTGCCCTAGGTTTAATATTGTATATCACATATAATCGATGCGCTGATTAAAGTAATATAACAATCAAGTAATATAACGTAGTACTTTTCTAAGCACAAAAGTTATAAATGTATTGTTTATTAATGTATAAAATGTTACTCTTAATGAAGATTCAGTAATTGTCTTTAATATCTATCTTTAATAATGACTATTATGCATAATATAATTTAAATACAGCGTTGTTTTAACGCGCTCTTATTATTATTTTAACGCACTCTTATTATTAGTTATTATTTAATATAATAATTGAGATACTTTGTGAAATACGCGTTAGAAAAATATGAAATAATTTTTCATCATTATATTAACGATATACTGTTTCGAAGTTTCAAATGTTAAATTGTATAGAGATTTATCAACTGCCTGATTCTGGTTCCGTGTTTCTTTCTGCAAGGTGTGTCGCGATACGTCACGAGACACTGTCGTAACAACGCCAAGAGTTCTTTATACGCAAACATCGTCGCGAAACGTTTGTTACAAGCGTGTCTCGCGGCGCAAAAAAACGTAGCCGAAGAAACCACTGGGCGAAGGAGAGACACGAAATAACGGCTGTGGCGTTTTCAGGGCCAAACCATTTGTCACTCCGCGTTGCGAGCGTTTCTCGCAAAGGGTCGAGAGGGATCGGGGAATGTATTCCGGGGAGTCCACGACGAACCAGCCTCCAATTTGGTCCGAGGCGAACACAGGTAACGGGCTGTACTCTCTGATAGGATCTCTCCTAATGTATTCGGTCATTCGTTCCCGCTTCCTACCCTCTGCCCCAGTGAAGCTTGCCCATCTTTCCTTACGTTCCTGTTCTTTTTCTATTGATTGACCGCTTTAGATTTCTTTTTCTTTCCCAACTCGTGCTTTTAAGAGAAGAAAAGCCTCGCTACAACTAGTAACTACAAATCACGGCTTTGCTAAATCGTAGAGAGCTTTCAACGTAGTATATAATATTAATTGAATAGTATATCAAAAGTAAAGCGTGTATTATATATACATGTATATATATGTATATAAACTAGTATTATAGACCATATTCATAGACTGTGTAATTGCGAACGTAACTCCTGCTGAGCCAGCTTGCACAAGTGGAACCGGCGCGGCGGCCTAGATATTAATACACAATTATCTTCGGCGCAATTTTGCGTAAAAATGCATGAAAGCGGAAATGGAATTTTACTCTAATATTTAACGTAGCACTCAAAATTCAAACAAGACTCGACAGACATTTTACATTGTATTATCTTGCGAATTGCAATTATATTGATAATATTTTCATCGCATTTTATTCATGATTTATGTGACATATCTTTTGGTCGTGTAGCGAAATTATGAAATAATATTGAATAATCGATAAAGACAAATTTTGTAAAAGGACACTTAAGAGGAGCCGCGCCTCTCGTGAATATTCGAAAGCTCGCTTCCTTGTGCATAGCGCATCGTCTCGAGTGACTTCTTCCGTTCTCACGAACCGCATACGCGATTGTCCGCGGCCTTAACGGCGGCTCTTTACTATCGCGTTAAAGATAAGCGCTTATTACCGCCTGCTGCGATCGGGTATTTACAGTTAACTATATACTCGTCTACGGTTTCCTGGTGGAAGGTAAACGCCGGTCCGCGGAGGGTTTTGTGTTTTTCTCAGATGCCACATGTATGTAAGATGCTGTAAGAAATTATTCGTATAACCGATACGTAAGAGAAAGATATACAGGATGTCCCAAAAAGGTCGGGACATCTAAATATTTCGGGAAATATAAGTTTTACAGAAAAGTGTTTCAGACAAAAGTTATATGATTTAAAAATATCTATTTACTGATCCTATCAGTTTGACCTTGGGTTGCGTAGCCAAGATCAGATCAAGGTTACATTGATTTTCTGAAATAGAACACTCTATTTTTGATTCAAGAATCTAATAGCTGATGTCGAGAGCTTTCCAAAACTCTATAATGAAATATTTTTTTATGAAGTACTTTTCAAGTTATAACGGTTCAAAGTTACAGTATCGCCGGCATTAGCATTATCCAAAATATTTAATTTTGGAGACTGGCCAGTCAAGGCGAGATCGGTCGGTGGTCCGTGAATCTTGACATTCAGTTAACGCACAAACAAAAACGTAACGTGTGGTATTACATATCTTGGGTAATGCTAGTGCCGGCGATACTGTAACTTTGAAGCATTATAACTTGAAAAGTACTTCATGAAAAAATATTTCATTATAGCGTTTTGGAAAGTTCTCGACATCAGCTATTAGATTCTTGAATCAAAAATAGGGTGTTCCATTTAAGAAAATCAATGTAACCTTGACCTGACCTTGGCTACGCAACCCAAGGTCAAACTAATAGAATCAGCAAATAGATATTTTTAAACCATATAACTTTTGTCTGAAACACTTTTCTGTAAAACTTATATTTCCCGAGATATTTAGCTGTCCCGACCTTTTTGGGACACCCTGTATAGCAAGTAGGTACTTATATTTTCTACAAAAAGATGCGTTATAAAATATCTAGCTTCTAGAAAAGTATGCTTTGTAATTAAGTGCTTCTGATGTGGACATTTTAATACATTCAGAAAAGTTTTAAGGTCTGTGTTTGTCGAAATTACAAATTACCATCAACTTATCATTATGCGTCCGACTTTTAATTTAAAAAAATTACAAATTATTCAAAATTGTCCGAGACGAAAATCTGCATACATGCATATTTGCGTATGAGAGATGTGCATTTACATTTTCTACGTTTTCAACGTTGGGTAAGATCGAGGTCGAGAAGGTCGAGCGAGATATCGCTGTAGCTGTGAATATTGTGATAATGCAATGCAAAGTAATTGACGGTAGACCACGGATATTATTTATACTCATTGCTAACGTACTATTTGTACACGATGACGAAGTCGCATGCGCTTTACTCTACACGTATAGAGACCCTTCAACGCGGTATTACAAATTTTTCCCTGTAGAAACAGGTTCTTCGACTAACACTGTTGAATCGGATATCACATTATGCTCTCACGAGTGAAAATCTTTATACTCTGCTATACAGAAGAAATGGATTCATTCAATTCGTATATCGAAGCTGCAAAGTTTATATAATATTCCTTTCTACGATCAAGTAGTTTTAAAATATAGTAGTGAAAATTGAGAGGAAAATAATGAGATCTACACAAATGTGTATATGTGTGTAAAAGTGCGTAGAAATAATGAGCTTTAACAAAGATGTAAGATCAACGTGTTCCTCATTAATGGTCGGATGATGGAGGAATTTGCCTAGTTAGGTAGAGTTAATGACTACCTTTGACTCCCTACTTCAACGTTCCGTAGTTATAAGATTTTGACTTTTCATTGCGCGAGAACGCGTGCAAAGCGGAAAACAGTTGAGACTAGAAGCGAAAGGCTTGATCCTGGTTGACGGGACCTCTGGCTGCGAGATTCTAGGCTGAAAGCTGCTTCTCGAGTTTAAAGGCTGAGCTCGGGATCCGTGTGTCACACCGTGCCGAGAATTGTGCGAGGAGAGATTAGAGGGGGAAAAAGCTGTGTGTGAGCGCGATCAAACGAGGGCGGGGAAACGGGCGAGACAGGGATGAAAGCTCGCGCGGACAGTAAAACACGGTCTTACTCCCTTTTCCGCAAGGAGAGCTGTTTCAAAGATACTTCCTCTGTCTTGCGAAACACACCGGGACTTCACCCGCAAAACGGGATCGCGCGCGTGTGCGTTCCGCATCTTTTTGTCTCTTTCGCGCATCCTTACCCTCCTCGGCGGCGCGGCAAATTCGTCTACGGATTGTCTCATCTCGGTCGTTGATCCTTTCCACCGGCTTTAAAAGGATGGAGCACCGTGTCTCCTTAGTTGAAGCGCCGTCAACGGTTTCAGCTGGAAACGGATTACCGATGCCCGGCTGAAATATTTAGCGCGCCGCGCCGTCGAGGGAAAATCGCTCTACCATCGCTGTTACCATACTACGAACTTTTGTTGCGAAAACTTAGAATAGAAGCTGACAACGGCTTTTTGTGTGAAATTACTTTCGGAGAGATAACTCGCGAAGGATAATTTAAAGCGAGCCTCGAGAAAGACGAAGTTTGTCGTTTCACTTTTGACATTTGCATTAATATTTCTTAATAGTACTATAATTCTGATTGTCTGCACTAGATTTTCATCACAAATTATAATTTTAAATTATAAAACTAATAAGTAATGTAATGTAAAAATAATACCATCAGAGAGAGAGAGAGAGAGGGGGGGGGGATAATACAAAAATTTCGATTCGTTGCCACTGCAAATTTTGATTGAAATATTTTGAAGATTGAATCATGCTATTGATTAGTCGCGGCGCTAAATCAAATTTCCCACGTCGTAAATGAACAGCGTTGTGTGGAAAATCATAAGCGAATATGTCCGGTTGATAATAAGATAAAAGCCAGGCCTCGCGAACACTATCGCGAATAATGATGATAGTAATGATGATACTCGTGATGACGATGCCGGAAACGCAAAACAATCAACTGTAAGCCTATTATCGCAATAGATTCGTATCGACAATAATTAGAGGGAAGTGAATCTAAATGAACGGGAAATCTGACGGGATTGCCCGTTGTCGAAAGGCATACGGCTTTAAAATCGGGCGCTTACAAAGGTAGACAGGACATGCCTTCACGTGCCTCTGATCTCTGGTTACGGTCGATGGAATTTCCACATTCTAATCAGTCCTCCTCTTTATTTGTATTTCTCTTTTGCTCGGCTCTTTGAATCGCGCACGAGATGTATTTCACTCAATTAAAGATCAATTACATTGGGAAAATTGTAATCGACCTCGAGATAAAGCTCAATAATGTGATAATGTTTTTACGCCTGTGATTTTTGCTCGAACGTGTTTTATTAAAATATGACGTAATAAATATATAGCGTACAAATATGCGGTGAACAGGTAACGGCTCTGTTAATTTTCCAATGTTCATTATTGCCGACGTGTCGTTATTCGTATTTTAATAATTTCGAGCATGCTTTCGATGTTTCTCATTAAATGCAATGAAATTTATTTATACTCGTATAAATCATCTGCTAATATTGCATTCATAAAGACATTTAAAAAACGCAATCATATTAAATATCTGGCCTGATTAATGTCAATTAAGAGATGGATCAACAAAATGTCTGTCTTGATTCATCTCATATACATCTTTACAATTTTTATTTAAAATGTTCTATTCTTTGGAGAGATATGTATATTGATTTACGTATTTCATATAGCACCGTGCACAATCGTGAATGAATAAGTTTACAAAAAGAAGAGCGCATGATTCGTGTGAGATTAAAATTTCTAAATTAGTGAGCAATCATTCAATATACAATGAGCTTTCCACGATGACGTAAGTAAAGAGGCTAACACTCCAATTTTGGCATAGGCTGTAAATTACATCGCGCATCCTATTATTCTTCCTTCTTGCGTGCTTTGCGTTGCGAGCACTCCATCGATTCGTTGACAGTGCTTGATCCGGTACGGAGTGCTCTCTGATGCACTTCCCGCTTCCATCGAGAATCCTGATTCTGGCACGGTACCTACTTGGTCCAGATTACCGATCGCAGCGATCGCTAAAGCCGATCTAGGTACGTTTACACGAGGCAATGGAGTAGACAGAGCGAAGGACGACGTTGAACGATCCGTTATCGATAAGCGGCGGCTACGTTTGATATTATCGAGACACGATAGGCGACTACATGAACTATTCACGCTTCCTTTAGATGCGTGTATGTACATGTCGTATGTTCTATCTATGTGTCATTCGGTGCACGCATGTGGTTTCGATTTATCGACTGGCCGAAATACTGGCGTGATATTCGATAGAATTATTTTTGAAATCACGCTGAATCTCCATCTTTCTGTTCTGAAAATATGGAAAGAACGCGCATAACGACGAGGTGCTTCAATAGAATGAATATATTTCTCCATAGCGCGGAGAAATAGAAACCGGTACATTTTTGTTCAGCGTTTATCGACACGTATCGTTTTCCTAACGCGCACATTAATCGTCAGTGGAATTGTGCTTTTTGAGAATATTCCGGCGAGATGTGCGGGTATATAACATATGCTAAAACGATCTACGATTAAATTAAAAACGCGATACAAAGGCAAAAATGTGACTCGAGACTCGTCATAAATTTTTTCACAGAGAGAAACCTTCAAGTGAAAGAAAAAAAAAAAGAATACGACGCGTTAAAATACGTTAAAACTGGCAATATATATCGTCGAATTGATGAATTGCATGCTCTAAATATTTTTGACAAATGTAACGTGTGCGGATATAATCGATAGCAGGTTGTGCCGAGTCTGCAATTCGCGAAATTGACACAGTAACTAGCTAAAGGTAGAGGCGGGATAAAGAAGTGTTTTCCGATAGCGATCGGTGATCAAGGTTGTGTTTAATGTCTGTCGGAGAGGCATGGGAGGTAGATTCCAATTTCACGTTGAAGTAGATCACAATACCCGGAATTGAGTAATCAGGGTTAATTATGTACTCTTTGGTTGGACTTGGAGGACCGAAGGGGTGCCCCCGCAACACGCCGCCAGAGATAGAGATGCACAGCACGTGGCGCGTTACTGCCAATGCTCTAATTACCGGCAATTACCGTTGCCTAATCAATTACGGTAACGCAATCTGTTCGCATACCTGCTGCTAGCTGACCGGGCACAGTAATTGAGGAGGCACCCTTCTCGGATCATCGCGATGGTATGTCGCTCTTATCATCCGCTATGATGTCGATACTGCGTCGATACTTATTTCCGACCTTCGCGATCGTATCGCCCGTGATTTTCCGTGCTTCGACGATGGAGCGTATCCGCTGCGACAATCTCGTCTCGAACTTGGAAATGTAATAGTAGATCGTGAACGGAATGCAACCGTACAGCGAGCAACTGCGATATAGGAGCATATATTTTGTTCCTTTTTGCTTCGCATTCTGGTCTGTCCGCTCGTGCTGCTTCTTGTTCGACGAGTTTCTTTATTTTTAGCTTTTGCTACATACAGATGGCTGAATCTAACAAGACTTAGGTACGGAACTCTAGGATATTAGTTTTGTAACAGAATTCCTTCATGTATGTATTTTTATTTTACTAACAAAAATTATATACATATAATATATTGCTATCATATATGTTAATTACAGATTACTGAAATTATCTATAACTGTATATTTTATGGTATCGTGTTATCATTATGACAAATTAATATTATCTGAAAAATGTTATAATTTAAAGATTCTAGAATTAGAAAAATGAATAATATAAATTGAATGAGACAAGTATAAGTTAAAAAATCATGATGTAAATCTTTCTTACTTTTCTAACAACTTTATTTTAATGGTAGAGATTTGAGGAAAGAGGCGTCCTAAATAGAATAGGGTGCATAAGTAATTGCCGTTTATAAGAGGTAACATGGTGGGTTGTGTTGTACCCCGCACGATGGACCATTTTACGAGCGGTTCCTCGTGTTACCGCATGGTTGGCTATTTTGTTTAAATAGGATGCGTTACGATTTCGATAAGGCATGTACCAGGTGTCCCTCGCTTGGTAGGCACTATATTTTAAACGAGAATCTATAAGTGATCAGTTTACGAGCTCTGATACAGACGAAAAAATCTGACAAAGGTACTTAAAGCTTTCCTAGATGTCTGCACATCCTCTATACTGTTTAATTCGAGGAATTCGCATAATACTCATGATTCAAATTTATGCTATTTCACAAATAAACATATCTGTGTTTTTCCATTTTACAAAATTAAATTATTTATGAAAAAATATAAATGCTAAATAATTTTCTCCGAGTTTTTTCCTTTTGTTCTACGATATTTATAAAAAGATATAATTTCCGCAAAAAATTGAAATAATATTTTATTAATCTAATTAAATTACAATTTTTTTCGGAATAATAAGAAATAAGAAATATATTTGCAGTAAAATATTATTAAGCTAACTACGAGTTCGTTCATAAATAAATTACATCTGCTAAAACGAATACTAAAAATGTGAAAAATTTGTCGCAATAATAATATCCATAAAACTTTATCAAAATTTTATCAAAGAATCATAAAGTATTTCGCGGTTACATGACATAAATTTAATCTAGTGATCGCGTTTCTTGGATCGTAAAATAGGCGAATCAGGTACATAAATTTGCTATCATTCGTATATACTTGTGCAAGTTATCATCATTATTTAAACATATGTAACGCATACAACATGGATATTCCACGACAAATAGAGTATTTTGTTGTCGACATCAAGAGCAAGAAACAGAAAATAATCTTCGTAGAAACATGATAAATCACGTATCAATTATTACTTTGACCATGTAATTGAACGAGAATGTGAGATATATATCGGCAGATGAACGAGAGGAAAGCTCCAGTAAGCTCCACATTAAAGCTCAAGACAGAGATAGAAGTTCACGGTAACGATCTTTTTCTGTGGTCGCATGGGAGTCATTGAGTACGGGTCGTACCTGTAAACGTACGAAATCTTTGGAAAATGCAAACTCGAGATGAGATTGCATTCAGCGCCCGAAGCTTCCGATGGGAAATCTCGAAGCGAACTTGAGAGCATTAAGCAGCCCGTTAACAAGATAGCGCACTCCGAATGTACCATATGTGATACAATAAGTTCGCTTAGCTTGATTTTAGACATTTCCTCAATCACTTAACCATTTTCTTTCCCAGCGAAACCATTTCGAGTTTGTTCCTAGAATTTCAAAAATTTCCGCTGTCGTTTGAGACGTAAAAGAGCATACATCACGTCGATTTTCTTTGTGGAGCGCCATCGTTTTGTGGACGACGTTTGAGAATCTTATATATAACGTTTATCTCCGCATCTATTTCCTGAACTACTTCGTCTTCCAAAGAGAAAACGGTGGAAAATCGATAGTAACGTTCAACATTTCCGTCGTAAGGAAAACTTGTTTAGAAAAGTGATCGAGCATGGATTATGAAGATAGACGGGAAGGAAAATACACCATTTATACGGCAGGTTGAAATTTCACGAAAATCATCTTCCTCAAAGTGCTTGGGCGAGGCTTCTCCTTCGATCATGATAAAAGGCATTTGCTATTTTGCGGGACGTTGTACGTACTAAACGCGCACTCGCTTATGAGGTATAATGTGTTGCTCGAAAGTAATATACCGATCGGGACCGGCAAGACGGTCAAGCGAATAACAAGTATAAAGCAATTACCTTGGCATTATGCTCGTCCAGCTCGGGACCACGGTGGTACGATGTCGGCTCTGATCGATCGAGACCAGGCTATTAATTATCCGAGATAGGTTCGAGCCAATGCACGTCGGGGTTAAGTGACTTCCTGGCACCGAGGAGAAGCCATTGTTTTGTCGGATATCTTCCTAGAAAAGGTTCGAGGATGAGCTACGGGATATAACCATCCCGTACTCTGAACACGGTCGACCCTCGACGAGTCGTGACCAAGTTCGCGCGAGTCGATTGGGCTTCCGCCACTCGCGATCCACGACGGGGGAGGAAGATTGCCCCTTTTGTTCGTTACGACATTTACTTGGAAAAGAATAGACTGTCCGACGTTCTGTATCGCGCGGATTAAAGATCTCGTTAGAAATGAATAATGGGCTCCGTGATTCCGCGATTAATGAACAACGTGAAAACCTTCCTTGTGATTTCGCAAGACGATTGCGGATATAATTTATGATTTATCAGGAATAAAGACAGGATTATACACAATGTGTATCCGCGGGAACATGAATAGGAGGACAATCGATGACTCGCTAGTAAATTCTCGAGTGAGTAAACGAATGACTATCTAGCGTCATTAATATCCACCGTAAAGTTCGATCGTTTCCTTCTTCGTTCACGATTGTAATATTAATGGCGTCAGGAAAGTAAAAGCGGTAATATCGTACGCTATCTTCGCGCGTTATTAGCGTCAAGCGTTCCACATCGACAGAGGATCAATTTAATACGCACGATTAACGTCTGGCAGTCTGCGAAGTGTCCTGGTACTTTTTCAGCCCGCTATAATGAAGAGTCGCTCGATATTAAAGTTCAAGATAGGGAGGAAAGAACTGAGGTGAGGAGAGGGGATGCTTGTCATTATGTCGTGTTATATTAATGTAACGACGTTACGAAGTAATATCGTTATGGGCCGGAATCGTTATCCGACATATAATTGGTAAGGCGAAACGTTTTACACTGATTATCCGCTATTCCACGCCCTACACGCGCCGATTTATTTTTAATTATTTCCTGCCAACTGCAGGATCATCGACCTGTCGTTGGTTAACCGGAGTCGATTGCGTCCCGTCCGATGTACAGAGCGTTATGGCACGCACAATTCAAAATTTATAACAATTCAAATTATGTATGATCGTGTCGTACGTTGTCGACAGCGAGTTGAACTAACAGTTAGCAATATCGATTGCATGTATAATCGATTATTCATTAATTAAATTGCGTAATATAATACCTAATAACGCTGAATTGTTTGTCATTTGAATAATAATAATAACATTGTTTGTCTCAACGCATTTTAGCGTTTATTAATAGATATTAAAAATCGGTTTAATGATATTTGTGACAAACACTACTGTTAAAATTGTCATTATTGTCTTGACATAAAAGAAAAGAAATTTAAATGAGCAGATCTTATGTCTTCTCATAGTACTAACGCAGAAGATTTTAATAAGAGCACTGAGTAAAGAAAGAAACTGGATATATAAGAGATATTTTTTTTTAGTATTTGAAGATTTTATATTAAAGTTTTAGCGTTATATGTATTCTTTTCCAAGGGGCGAGAGAAAAGGATACTTTATCTTATTGGACACAGATCTCATTATGTATAGCGGTAACTTCTTAAGCGTCGTAATTAATTTTGTTTCTAACTATTGCGATCTACGTGAGTTTTTTAATGTACAATTTAATACTTTAGAAAGTCATCGTTCGCGTAATTACATGTAATGTACGTTCTTAACGTCAGTTATAACGATGAAGAAGCGCGCAACGAGAGACTTCTTATACCTTGAAAATAGATGCAAAACATACCGTTAAGTGAAACACGATATATAACAATTCCCGAAGCGTGGGCGATGAAGACTCCATTTCCGCGTCTTTCGTCGTTCGCTTTTATCTTCGTCAGGATGCGATCCCTTTGAATAGAACGTAATTTAAGGAACGCCCCGTTCTGTTATCCTAACATCAAATTTGAATCGAGCGGTTTCATCCGCGAATGTATCTCTGTGAATCGCCGTGAGATCGTCTCTCACCGAATTTATTCCGAATTCAAATAGCGTCAAACAAAGCGACGACGGGGCGTGCGTAAGAACACAAACCCGTCGTCCGTGGATACCGGAAATTGCAGCGTTCAACGTGCGCGCACCCACTCGCGGGTTCCACTGGGTGTATACATTATTTAGCCATGCTGGAAACCGCGGGCTGAAATATCGCGATTCTACCCCGCTCGTCCCCCGACCTCGATCGATGCCTGTGGAGCGAGCCCACGCGAACATAATTTGCGAAAGCTCGGTTTTCCGTCCGGGGCGCAGGGTCGCGAGACACGGCGGGATACGTGCGAGCACAAGGTAGAAACGTAACGGCGCTACGGCGCGACGACGGGGAGAAGGACGCGTGCGCCTTGCATTGGCTCAAATGGACCATTGTTCCATGGCAATGGTTCGACGACCACCCTCTCTCGCCAAAACAAAACGATCGAGATGCCGGGGATCTACGACGCCAGGCCGCGGCCGGGGTCGTTCGTGTAGGCCGTCTCGACCTATCCGAACCATTCGATTCGGATGGCGAACGCCAGAAGTGTCTTCGCCTCTTTCTATTCGGGTGATAGAAACGCCGACGAAGCCAGATATTTTTTTAATTCGAACCACATCGACACTGGCCGAATATAATTGTCAGATGCATTTATCGCGCTCTCGTTAATTATAAGGCGTAGGAATTGCAATTAGTCCTTTATCACGATGTGCGCCGTGCGCATTGTGCAGCCCAATTACGTTTGACTGTCGTAACTGCTGTTGATTATAGCACGAACAATTATGACGCGTGGTAGCGATGGTAGCAAGATTAATGTGATAACGGCGCGTATACTTCATATTTACGGCTTTTTCTGATTTATGCGTTGTTTAGTTTGTGTACAATTATTTTACTGCGCGGTTTACTGTGATTTATGGAATACAGACGGTCAAATTGATATTCTTTTCATAAACGTGTATGATGAACTTCGAGAAAACAATTATTTATCTTTCGTATATAGCTATTAATCGGATACTGTATAATTACTACGACTACGTGGAACGCTTTACGTCGGGTATTTATCATTAGCCAGTTTAATACACCGAAAATACTGGGTATCTGAACGAATTAGGGTCGGCTTCCGCGAGGAAATAAACGGTTGATGAGGAGAACGGAAGTCGTACTAACTCCATGAAAAAGAAAAAAAAGAACTTTGGCCCGGCTTATGGTCAACGAGCGTAACTTATTTCCTGATTTGAAATTCAGCGCCACATCTACCATTTACGTCCATAGCACGTATGTGACTATCGACGGTTATTCGTATATATATTTTTTATATATATACACACACACACACACACGTGTATGTAGGTAACGTGACTATACGAATGCACCTTTGTCGTTTTCTGTAAGAAGTAGAAAATATTTTTAGGGAGCACGTCGGACCATCAAGTATCCTGTTTCATCCTTGGTCTCACATATTCTCTTGTTAGTCTTTTCCTCCTATTGGTCGCATTTTTTTTTTAATAACGTCATTCTCTTTGTTCTTCATTTATTCCCTTTCTGAAAGACCTTCCTCGCTTATTCGCGAAATGTCTATAGATAAAATTTTTATACAGTCATTTGCTGCAGTTTGCTCTCACTTTTCTTCCTCCAGTGAATGGACTTTAATCAGATAAAATGAATTATTAGATCAGGCGACGTGAATAGAATTTAACGATGAAAATTAGATATAAGACACACTAAATTGTATTATACGATACAAATACAATTGAAAAAAGTAATAAATTCTTTTGATGTATGTTATTCACTGAAAAAAATGTGGTAATGGCTACACCAAATGTTGAATGAAATAATATTCCAATCAAATTCAATTAATATAATCAAAGTAATTTTAATTTCTATAAATATTTAGTAAGCATACCGAGAGAAATGATTGGTATGAATAACCATTTATTTCGTTGATATGTGATTTACAAAAACTTTCTTACTTTTTAATTTAAAAATTGCGTTATTCTAATTAAATTTTTTGAAATTTTAGTTAGAATAATCAAATATTAATTAGAACAACAAAATTTTTTAATTAGAAAGAAAATTTTTGTAAGTTACATATCAGTAAAATAAATGGTAATTCGTCGTACTGAACATTTCTCTCAGTGTCAGTATATTACTAAACATAATAACATAACCAACCTTTTGGCAATATCCACTAAATAAAACTTCATTAAAAAAAAGTATTTTTTGTTATTTTAACACAACATTTGTTTAGAATTCTTTCATTTAATATTTAAGCTGGTAATATGGAATCTGTTTTCAGCGTTGTTTCCGCATTATCTTTGAATATCTAATAGCAGAGTGGTATTAAATATATTGTTTTTTAAATTTTCAACAGTAAGATCAATTATCGTAGACGTTTATAACTAGAGCATAATAACAGTTTTAATTGTTTTTCCATTAGAAATGGGATATGTATAAGTGTCATAAGATCGATGTCACAGTTCGTATCGAGTACCAAAATATTGAAAACGATTCGAACATTCATGGAGTGGATGTATCGTTGGCGCGTATCGTATCGACACACTTGATTTTCGTTTGTAACGGCTTGTACACTATTATTATTTCGTATACCGGTACGAAGCGGAAAGATTATTTGCAAACGTGGAAGACAAAGGAATCGCCTGTGCGAAACGAATCGAGATATCTCTCTGCCTCCATCTTCCATGCGTTTTTCTGCGTTCCCTTTTCATTCCCGGCGGGCCAATCGGTCCAATCGGTGAGCTTTGTCCGTGTGCTGATCCGTATATCGCATACGTATGTATAAGGAACGAAAAAATCGAGAATTGGTAGGGGGATCAATGCGTAATGGAAGACCCTCTCTCCCTCCGGCGAGGCTCTCGCGGCAGTCACGGCGAGTCACGATGAATGGCCGGTATTACTTTATCGGCGACCAGGCTAAATCGAAAATTGAAAAACGGACGGGCCGCGATGAAAGAAAGTAGGTCGTGCTCCGGGTGTTATCGACGTCGTTCTTTCCCTTTTGTACTACTCGCTATCTCGCGTCTTGCCTAGCGCGAACCTTTCTCTTCCTTTTCAACGACTAATGCGGGCAATCCTTAAGCTACTTTCCAGTGACGGAGCCAATATGTTAATATGTGAGGAAAAAAATAACACCTTGTTCCGATAGTTCGATAGTCCGATAATTACAGTTAACAGTTTAAAATTTATTTTAGCACTATAATTATTTCAAATGTATCTTTAAGAGAGTTCTTAGTTATTGAGACGTTTCGTGAAAGATGTAATCGTTATCGCGTAACGACTATTTTATTACATATTTTTAGCCGTTATATTTGTACATGTTAATGATAAATTTATCTGGTTAATTTCTAGCACTTATCCGAGTCACTGAGTTGCCATCAGGTACTTTCAATAATTTTATTCGCAATTAATAATAAGTGTGCGGCAATTACCCGTAATTCGCAACAGGATTTTAGTAGCTGTATAAACGTAGGAATTTATTACTCCTCGGACAGGTGCGTATACACGTGCGTTACAACTTGCTCGAGACTGATCGAGCCAGTTTTTCCGCGACCAGCGTGTCGAATACTCGCGATTTACCGCGGCTTGTAACTTGAGCAGGTGTGTCAATAAGTCAATCTGTCAACCGACTAATTTTCCCTTGGATAACACCGACGTAGAGATTAATCAAAGACGAAAGTAAAGCATGTTCAACGCGCAAGAGTTTATAATTATCTTTTTTCTGCGCCGCTACTTTCCATGTGAACATTTTTATACGTTGAGTGAGCTGCTGCAAGTTTCTACAGAAATTCATGCTGGCTTCTCGTACAAGATTATGATACTCTCGACTGGACACGATTTAGGTGATCGTAAGGAAACGGAAGAGGATAAAAAAGCAAATGGAGCAACAAGCAACGCGAAATTTTCTCTCTGTCGTCCATTCGACGAGTTCGGAAGGACTTCAAGAGGGATGGAAAGGAGTCCCCGCCATCATCATTAGTCCCGCTCTACCGGTAATCGTGATCGTTCTTACGAACGCACAAATTGCCTTTCAAATTGCTCCCCCCCTGAGAAAACAGGACCCGGTGCCAAAGATGCTCTCTTTTTAACGCTGACGAAAAGACGGAGAGCGCGATGCATTGAGCGAGGACGATAAAGCGAGATAGGACCGATGAGATAAAGAGAAAGAGAGGAAAGGTTTCGTCCTCTTGCGGTTCGGGATCCCTTCGTGGAAACGTGGTAATAGCAGGGTCCTCCTCGATCGTTTTTCTCCGTTCCCTTTCGATGATGTTGTAGCCACTCCTCGCGAGAGGGTGAGATCTTTCAATTTTGTACACGAGGAAAAGTTGTTTCCGCGTCACACGATTGTGTTTGCTGTTTACACGGAGTAACATAAGACGAAATCAAATGAAGACCGCCTGCTGATTGGTTTCTTGAAAACAATCGTACGGCGCCATGCCGGCGAATCGTAAACGAAAGTAAATTGATTCGTGCTCTCAGACACGATTACGTTTAATGCTTCATTGAAAGTTAGTACATACATTCACAAGTTAAAATTCTAATGTGCATTAATGCCATTATAATGTTTATTTATTTAGTTATACAATTTTTCTTTAATATAATTTTAAGAAAGCATTATATATATATAATATTAAAAAAATATATTTAAAAAAAATAATGTTCAACTCACAAGATTAAAATTATATAACTTTAATTATAATTATTTTTTAACTATTAGGATATAGGAATAAAATTTTTGTCTAGAATAATATTTTAATCATTAACTAAAATGTTAATAACTTTATGTGTCAAAAGTACGTAACTTAAAATTATTAGTAACATGTGTCATTCTTTAATATGATATTTTGTAAGACCCATTAACTCAATATTGATCGAGAATTATTCGTAATGGAAAAATGCAATAAAGATATACCGGATATATATATCGAGTGTCACTAAGTGATGCAGCGATATCATAAGGATCACCTGGGCGTCATTAATAATCGTTACCAACTATCTGGACTCGGCGAGACAGCTGCATGATATATCACAATCTAAAACTGCCTTGGAGAGAGGCAACAAAGAGTGAATTCAAATTCATAAACCTCTCACCAAGTAAATCGATGTTCTTGTCAATACGTCCGACCTGTGGCTCCATAATGTAGATTCTTTCATCCGCCAGTATCTAATGGCTGTGATCTTTTTTCGGGATAACCGTTCTGACTTATAGTCTACAGCGAAGCCTAACCAGCCAATTAAACGAGAAGCGACCATCGTCACAAGATGAAGGTAACTACCCACGATATCGCGCAATTACCAAGAAAAAGCATGGCGTTAAAAGATTCATAGCTGCTACTGAAGTTTGTTAGCGTTCCATGTCTTTTACATAGCCAGAAATAATTTCATTGTGTGAATACTTGGCACGGCGTCGATTGTCATCAAACGTATCTATTCCAAAATCACGGAATAAATCACGCGTTTTACTATAAAACTGTTTAATTTTTAAATGTTGCAGATCTCTGACATTTCTCAAAAAATTGTATCCTATAAAATGTTAGAAATCTCTGATTCTTACAAAAATTCTATTCTGTTAAATTCATATCTCTATTATTTAATATATTTTTGAAAAAATTCTATCTTGTTTAATTCGATAAAATTGAAATGTATATAAACTATAAATACCAAACGTATATATGAGATATAAATATTTTAATAACGTTACATAGAGTTTTTCCTAAATATATTATGTGAAAATTCTGCTATCGAGTTACACGACCAAAAATTAATTATATATACATACTTTTTATTTCGTTTCTATAAAAAGTATAATTAAGAAAAGGCAATAAGACAGAAACGTGCAATTGAAAATTGCACAAGATGAAGCTAACTACGCACTCGATGCACGCAGTTTTCAGATAAATTTTACGGCGTTAAAAGATTCATGCGCGTGCCTTCGGTGTCGGGGATTCTTTTTCTCTCGGACGCCTGAGAATAATTTCACTTTCCACGTTCGAAGCTCACGTAACGCGTTTGAGCGTTCTACAGAAATTACCACTACCATCGTGAAGTATATACGCGATTCGATCTGTTAGATTTATATCTATGAATATTTCTCGTTTTTTTTTTCAAACAACCACATGGAAGGCACAAAATCATTTTCCATTAGATTGCTGTAAGAGAATGCTACCTACGCACACGTCATTCGAACAGGCATGCTGTCTAAAGGACCGACAATCAGAATCTTCTCCAATGGTGTTGATTTTACTTTCAACATAGCACGTTTAAGTGCAGCATCTTCAACGGGCATTTAGAGCGAAACAGTCTTAGAGATAGAGAAAGTTGGTTGGGCACAGATATAATTTGTACACGTTGACACAGGCATGTCTTGTAATCGCGGAACCCATACTTTCCAGAATGTTCAAGCAACGCGGTGGTAAATTCTTATCGCGGAATGTTAGCGGCGAATACCTTAGTGGCACAATGTTTCAGAATAAGCTGTATGTTTTAGGAAGAAGAATAGTGCTCCATTTTACGAGCGATATCGCTAAGAGTAATGCTTCACGAGTAAAATTACTTTGGACGGTAGATAAAGTAAACTCTACTAGACAGGTTGGAAAAAGCGAAATTTGCTTCGTTATTAGATATGGCCATTACTTGCAATATCCGCTCAACACGTTATTTATCGTGCCTCAAGATAGATCGATTGTAATTTTCCTGATACTTGTTAAAAGCAATATTGTGATTACACGGCTTTGGCTGAGTATGGCAAGCTTGTAAGATAATATTTAGTACGAATAGGCGTACATAAGCATAGTCAAATATCAAATTCAAATATTTAATCATATAAAACGTAAATAAGACATTATATTCATAGTTGAAATATTTCTATCATATTTTGTACGATCTTATAAATTTTAATAAATTAATAAGAGGCATCTAATATATTTCTAAATACTTTTCGTTAATGTTAATAATTTTTCAATACGAGTACCACAGTGCTGCAGAAACGTTTTAGATTGTGTGCATACGGCAATATTTCATAGTCTCGCAAATGTCGAAAATTCCTGTTTACGTGTCTCTTGAAATATTTAGCGTGTCACGTGCAATCAACCAGTTTTCTTCAAAGCCTCAGTTAACGGTATGGATAAAGGTTATTTTTACTAACTGGCAGATAAATATATCCGTGGCATTTTTCGCGTATAAGCAATTTACAGAAATACTGGGTATTCACGGGAAATATTTCTTCGTTCCGAGAGACAAGCTACTATCGCACGCCGTCAAAGTTGGCGCGTGTATGTTTTATTTTTAAAGCCGTGCATATACATCGAATATACGGATGATTATTCAGGATTTTAATTAAACGGATTAAGCGTGTCGTTATGGATCTTAAATTTCTATAAATACGAGAAAACGAGTATACACGTTATGTCGCGGAATCTTTACAAGACACTAATTGTATTTACGATCGCTTTAAATCCAGTCTCTTTGACGTTCGCTCGTAAAGCAAAACCTAAAGTCGAAATTATGGCGTCTCTCCGATTTCGTTCCGCATTTTTTTTATTAAGCAGCCATGAAATTTAATTATTTTTTATGTCGCCGCAAATTTAAATAACACCGTGGAATTGGAACCAACGCGGATTTGTCTCCTTGCGGAGATTACTGCGGCCGACGATTAATTTGTCCAGGTAATTAAGAACTCGCGTGAGGCTCGTGATCGCACGAAATGAATATCGTTCCAAAAATTATTCAAGATCCTTTAGTATGTCGTCAACGACGCAACGTCCTCGACCTTTGTCAAAATTTTACGAGCTCGCTACAACGAGTTCCACGTTTGCTGCCATAAAATGCCTTAAACCCTTATCCCCCTAATCTTGTTCGTTATATCCATTCGCTAATACGACCGCGTCTTTTTTTCGTACCTCTTTCGCCCCGCAGCATTTTCCACCGCGTTATCGTATAATGTAATCTTAGGTCCAGCAATTCATAGATTCCACGCTCGATAGAAGCTCGAAAGTTTCGCCGAGGCTTTTACAGGAGATCATATGTTTCGTTTTGTAGCGCGCCTCTTATCCGCGGAGATAATCACACTCGATATACTTTAGCAGCCCAAACAGGTTTTCGAGAAGTTTAGCGTAGGAAGACGATAATGATTTATGCGCAAAATTTCTAATGATATAATTATATTTATGTGAGTTGCGACCGGTTGCGACACATGCCAAAGATATATTAGATTTTTTGAAAAAAATAAAATATATATTTTTAAACAATATATTGTATTACATTTTACACAATATTTTACATATCAGCGCACGCCTTTAAAATTTATACATATTTATATTATGTTCATATTTTATTTAATAAGCGGAAGCCAATATGTATCAAAGATATCGACTAATTTTCTCTGATTAATTAATATGTAATTTTTAAATAAGTGGATACGCGTTATGCAACTTTCTCGATAATAATAATAATCATAAGATTGTACATCACTCAGAAAATTTTAGTCTTTCAGATGATAATAAATCGCGTGTCCAAGATTCAAATAAATTACCTTCAATGATGATGGTCATAATTCAACTCAATGACCTGGTTCGGCGGTAACGCTATGCATCATTGTCGCATAGCGCGCCACATATGGGACACACATCGACGTTACCACGTAGATGTCATCCAGAAGTTGATCGGAACACGATGCGAACGGAATTTTCGAGTGGAATGCAGTTGGACATTCCAGAGGATCGACAGCGCCGGAAATACGGTTCTTCTAGTGAGCGTGCCAAATCAGAGTAACTCCAATAATTACGCCAAACGGAACTGGAGCACATTAAGCGTGTCTCATCGGTACAATCTATTTACGGGATCGTACAGGTGTGAACATATCGGGCGGGCACAGGCGGGATACACAAACCCGTATGTGGTCCAACGCGACTGACCACACGCGTCAGCATCCAAAGGCAAACGAGGTGCCGAATAGTTAGGTCAGCGTTGTGTATGATCAAACGGACTATGCATACGAATTTACATTAACGCTGTCCTCCTTCATGAACATCGATCGGTCGCGCGATAGAAGCCAGACATAGGCTCCCACTGGGTTTAAACGTTCCATTTCGATCGACGTACATTTTCGAAGGTCGCTCGTTAAGCTGTCTCTCTGTGGTAGGTGATGTCGAAACTGATTAGCGTTCTTGTCCAAGCGGGAACGCGCGGTGATAATTTAAGTGAATTGCTAGTGTGTACTAAAAGAGGTATTTGAGGTATTTTAACAGTATGCGAAACGAACGTTATGTAAGGTTAATATTTCACAAGTCGGTTCGTGTTTTCTACTAGATAATAATCAATGTTTTGTTTACCCGCAGATATTGATCGATATTATGACCTCGATATAAATTAATTGACACATCAGCGGTCGTGGCAGGTAGCGTGCACGAGCCGAAGACAGCTTGCGGACGGGAACGAGAAAATTGCAAAGTTTCGTGGGATATCAGTAGTGTATACGTCGTGTAAATCTGGTCGTCTGCGGGGGGTGGTGGACAACACAACCATCCACGGTCAGGTCCCCGGGGGCTTTTCATGAACGAGGAGGCCGGTCCATGCAAAACTTTTCAATGGACCTCCATCACAATGGGATAGCGGTTTACATTTATTAGACCCGCGGCGAAATGCTTAGTTTGCATTTGAAACCTGCCATCCACCCTCATTCACGGTGCGCTCTCGCGGAAAAGCGCCGGTACCCAATATCTATCTTTGTGCCGAGGGTTGCCGCAGCCGTGTCCGTAGAATAAAGTTTGTCTTCCTCGTTAAATTGATCACTCTGGGCGTGAATGATTGTCGCAACAGTCGCGCGTCTAGTTTCCTAATTATCGATTAATCAATACGGAAAGTGCGTCAGTACGTGTTCACAAAAACTAAATGTATGAGGAGGAAAATGAAATTTATACGATAATTATATACAATAATTTACGCAAGATTTCCAATTAAAATAAAAAGTATTTGAATTTATTTGTATGTGCGTATAGGTATGTAAAGTTCATTTTGTAATGAAATTCTATTCTTTAAGTCTCACAAGTCACTAAACACATTTGGTCAGAATCGATAATATAATTATTATATTATGCATATTAAATATAAGCGTTCCAGAAATACTCGATAAAAATAATATATTTCCTTTTTAAATACGCGATTTAAAGACTTTCATTATTATCGTAATTCTCTTTAAGTATTCGCTAATTATTATCGACGATAATTCTTTTATAGCAGAGGGAAAGAAAATAATTATTCTTCATTACAGTTGTATAAGAGAGGCAAAATTATTTCAGGACATAAATTTTTCATTAAACTGCAATTGAAATGGCAATACTCAATGCTGAAATAAAAAAAGAATTTGTAATTAATTACGAATTGCCATGAAGGATTAATAACAGTGGCGGACACAAAGCGAAATTTATTCAACTACCATGTACTTGTTACTAAACAGATTAACGATACGTAACTGTATTTCAATGCTGCACTTTTAATCCGTTAAACTTGAATAAAGTACGAATTAAAGAATTGGAGCGTGAAAAATTAGTTTTGTCTGGCAAATATCTGTCGCGGAAGCTATGATAAGGAAACGGATTTCCATGCAATCGTAACAGTCGGAGAATTTACTATGTTACGCGGACATGTTGTACATCGGCATAACTTCTTGTTTAATCGAACACAGCTCGCATGCACTTCACGATAGCGGTGTACGATTTACTCGCGATCGTAAACGACAGAGTTTCACTGTCAGTCAGCATACAATGCGATATTTCATTTAAAATACTCGCCTTTATCGCCGTATTTTGTTTTTCTTTCAATAAACGTCCCGTATTTGATGTGTGTTTTATAAACGGCGGGCACATTTTTATTCGTCGAGATTGTTATTACATTTAAATTGCACCTGTTTATACGTTTTGGATAGAAAAGTGGCATCTACGGTATTTGCCGTTCATTGACCGAATGTATGACGATATTGACCGATATTATTGACTGAATAGCAGCGTACGTCAAATTATCGAGAAATATAACAAGTGGATTGCAGAGTATTTCTTTTTTCTGAAGCGGCGCATTGCATTTTTATTGCGTTCTGACAAGTGGCTTCATTTCTGAACGAGAAGCTTTAACGTTTCTATCGATTCCATCCGTCATCTGATTTTTATGCATCATGAAACTTTTATGCGCTATATACTTAACGCTGTGATCGACGTCCAAATATAATAAAGGAAAGGTTTTAGCTTTAGCTCGAAAATTAATTTTCTCAAACGAATTGTAATATTATATTATCATAATGCAACAAGCGTGATAGCATTATTGCAATAAAGTGTGAATGTTAAAATATTCCCCAATCTGAATATCTGGATTTCGGATACACTTTCCTGTTTTAAATCCGTATAGAAAGTTATAAGATTATTTTTATTATTAGTAAATCAATCTTTTCTATATCTTTGTAATATTATTAATACATAATTTACTAACAATAATCTGTACAAGATTATATAATAAATAATAGAAAACCGGAGGAATAATTTTGTATCAGCATTGCCATTATGTGTAAAAAAGTACAATAGGTTCCCTGTTATCAATCAAGTTAAATGTAATCTATGAGACTTGACAAAATGTATAATTTTAATCACGACGATCGGTTTTACTAAAAATTTAACCAGATACAGATCTGAAAATAATTTTGTTGGGCCATCAAAATAATTATGTAAGAAACTCAAGCATAATGAGCAATGCTGCAAAATGTATTCTAACAATCAACTCGAGCGTACCTAGATAATTATTTTGATAGTTTAAAGAAATTATTTTCAGATAACTAAATGTTTAGATATTTCAACAAAATGTTCTTTCCGTACATAATTTTCTTAAGTCTTCTTTTATGCATCCGCGAAATCGTCTATGTACAGATATTCATGTGCGAAATGATTATTTCAATAGAAAGCCGCTATGTTAATACTGAAGAGGAATGCCACGTGGTGACCTTACTATTGTACAGTCCGTCTTTGCCGTCCATCATACTCATCGTCACCCCTATTGTCATCATTGTCATCGTTTTGCGTACACGCCTACAGGCGAACGTACTTTTACGTACACAGAGTGAAAGGTAGACAGGAATATAACCATAAGTTTAACTTATGGTTAGTGGGTAGTATCAAATGTTTAAGACTCGCGTTTACTATCAACTAAACACAATACCATATTAAAAATTTCGCAGCAGTCTTTTATCGTACACGGAAAGAACGATTTTGCTGAAGTATCTAAAAATTTACAGATCCGAAAAGAATTTTATTGAACCATTAAAATAATTATGTAGGACAATCAAACATGATAAGCAATGCTACAAAAAATTTTGGTATTTTAGAAATCAGTTCGAGTGTTCTACATAATTATTTTCATGAACTAATAAAATTATTTTTAAATCTGTACGCTCTAACTAAAACACATGGATGTAGATTTAACATATAGTGTATACATAATCCTGATCGTGTTGGTATTGATTTGAACATCAACAGTGTAGACTCAATACCATGAGTTTGAAATCCACACTATATTGGTGTTAATATTAATATCAACGCGGTGAAATTATATAGACACATCGCATAGTGTTAAATCCACACCTATATTTTGTAAAGTGTTTAGCTAAATTTTTACATACTTCAACAAAACCGTCCTTTTCGTCAATCAATCACAAAATAAAATAAAATAATTCCACAGTTATTCCTTAGATAATAAATTTATGTTTGTCTTCTGTAAATTAAATATCTTTTGCCATAAAGGTTCCAAAAAAGTATTCTTTTAGCATCTTTCTTTCAGTATTCGCAGAATAATTGAGTTTTCGTTCAGTTAAAGAAGAATGAATTAAAAATTTCATTAAAACTGCTAAACTACATATTTATACAATTCAACACGTCAACAATGAAATTATTTCTTTATTAATGTGCGGAAAACATGCATGTCCACAGAGGGAGTTTTAAAGACCAATGAAATATTTTCATATGACTCAAGCAGTTTATCTCGGCTAAGACGGTGGATATTCTGGTACTTTTCGTACGTTTAACTCATTACGTTCGCAGTGAAATCGCAAGTATAGACTGAACAACATAAGACTGAACAAAAATAACTGTCCTTTCAAAGTAATAAATCAAGTATTAATATTTCCTCTCTTCGTCAGATATTTATATAAACAAGATTTTATTTTGTGATATCTTAAATAATATTTGTATATAAATAAGAATTAATTTTAAATAAATGCACACTCTATATTTTAATATTGGCATTCAATTCGATTCAACAAAATAGATATTAAACGGTTGGAAAATATATTTAATATAACTGCAGGAAATGATTATTCCATTAAATATATTGACGGGTTATATTTCATGTAAAATATATATACCGTTTTACCTTTACATAAGCTTGAATTTTAATAACGTTAGTCGCGTCATCACTGGTATAATTATTTTCCGTAGTAACGATGGTTAAGCTATCTTCCTTTCCCCATCAATGTCGAGCAGGGCGCGCTCAGCAGTCTATCTCTTTATCATAGCCCAGGGCAACAATTCCTATTTCACTCAACATCAAGTTAGAGTTAAAATTCTGACCAGTCAAGAATGAATGGTTTTAGAAAAAAAGCTCTTCTGGTACTAACTTTATTTCTTGTTTTTTAAATATAAAAATATTAATAAACTTTTTATTTTCAAAGAATTAAAAATAACGGACAAAATAAATGATTAAATAATAATGTATAATCGATTTCGATTTAAAGACCAATCTGAAAAACAATTCAGAAATCGTATCTTTGTGAGAGAAGCATCCACGCGTCAAAATATCTTTATCCTATTCAAATTATTACGAAGATGATTCCGTACAGTTATTTAAATATATACCCATACAACTCATAAATACACAATGAACAATATTAAGAATCTGTACTTTTAGACCACATATGTGAGGAACACAATCAAAATAATAGAAATTAAAATGCTTGTTAAGGTCGAAGCTGGATCTTCATTGCTTTAAATAATTCAATCTTGAATTACTAATACACACTATATATGTACTTGCATATATACCATATTGTAGTCTTTTCGAACTGCGCGTCAAATTGTTTTTCCGGACTATAAACGCAATTAAAAAACCACTCTAGTAATGGCGAATTACATTGACAAGCAATTTTAATTTGATGCTACCATCAAGCATCATATTATAAAGATTAATATGTCGAAATTGTTAATAAATTTATTGCGAAAAATATTACCTCGACCAGGACTTGAACCCGAGACTTGAACCTTTGCAGTTCAAAAAGACTACAATATCCAAGTATATATATAGTGTATATTAGTATCAATTGATTGAATTATTTAAAGCAATGAAGCTCCAGCTTCGACCATAATAGACATTTTAAATTTCTAATACACAATGAATACTGACATTTATTTATTTACATCCGTAGTTGTTGTGGATAATTCAATAAACTTTTTAGAAAAACTGAAAGCAAAGTACAACCTAAATTTAAGAGTAATTAGAATCTATAAATAATATATATATTTAAGAATATATTAAATTACTAAAAATAATAAGATTTCCGTATTTAATTTAAACGAAAGCAAAATAGCAAAAGCTAAAGCTCACTTTTATTTATATTCTTAATTTAAAAAAACATCTTACATCGGAATGATTGCTATGCCCTATTTTTCAGTCCGTTGCGCTGGAAGTCCAATGTGACTTCAATGAGATCGATGACAAGGGTTCCGTTTCCTTATTAGTGACTGTCGCGAGAACTTATGCTTTCTCGCATTTCACTCTTCTTCAATTCAACGGAGGGGAAAGGGTATGGGTCTTGAAAATTGAGCTTCTCCCGTTTATGTTCGTCTCCGTCTTGCTCGTGTTATTCTTGTCTGTCGTCTCTTTCCTTTCCTTTCGTCTGCGGCGCTTGACTGCAGAAGGCAGAAACAGGAGCAGCCTTCTGGAACAACGCTGGAACGTTAAAGGGAGAACAAGCGTAGGAGTAAGCTGGTAGCAATGCGCCATAAACGATCGGTCGACAAAGGGAGAAGAATGGAGAAGAGAAAGGATAGCGTGTTAAACGAGCAGGATGTCCAGAACGAAAGAAACGATAGGACGAGGGAGGCAAGTAGAGTCGTCGAGGAACGAAGTTGAAAGCAGAAAGAGATATACGAAAAAAATTGAAAAAAAAGACTATGGCAGACGTGGAATACCGGAGTGCGAGAGAAAGACTAAATAGGAGGCAGAGCTATCGAGGAGGAAGAGAACCGACAGAGGAAACGCAAAGATGCAGAAACAATAGGGGGGATAGAGAGGGAGGCACGTATCAAACTCCGTGGAAAAAGCAGACGATGCGGAGGAAGGTGAGGAGAGAAAACGGAAAGAGAGAAGGGACTAACGGGAAGATAGTGACGAGGGAGTTAAAGCAAAGGGAAAGAGGGACTCTGTCCGTTCGTACGTCGGTCCACGGGCGCGCATATCTCATCTGCATAGAAACAAGCTCGCCGGGACAATAGGGTCCTCCGTCCATTCTGACACTGCAAACACGGTGCAACCGTGTTCCCCCAATAGGAAACCACTTCAGTATGCTCTGCTAACCCTTTCGACGCAGCGAGGGCCCTATCATCGACCCGACGTTATCTTTTGTATGTCGTACAATAATTTCGTACCTGGTAACGTTTTCGTGAATCGGCAAACCGCGCCAGGGAGTACAGGGATGCGTTCAGCCACACGGACCCCGCCGCGCTGTTTGTTCGACGTCTCACGCTCACGTGCGCGCCGTGGAAAAATCGTTCGCCGTATCTCGTTCTCGAGCTATAGCCGCGCTTGGCTCTAGTGCTCTTATAAATATGAAAGTTGCACGGGATCGAGTTACCGCTCGATAGACGTCGAGCACCAAATGCCCGGGTGCGACGTTGAGGTTTATATTGCGACACGCGACGCTGATGGAAACGAATTAATGCGCAAAAATTTGCGGTCGAAGACAAGCATGGGTGTGCTTTGTTGGACTTTCATATGCATCACGAGCGGCTATTTTAATAGACTGTAAAAGTAAAATTGTGCAATTCTGTTTTTACGCGTTGACACATTTCGTTTCGATACCGTACTATGTAGCTTGATTTGATGATATTCTTGTGTAATTTTTTAACGTTGATCTCTTCATTTTTATTTATAATATATTTGTATTTTAAATATTCTGAATTAGATGTACAAACGGATTACGAAACTGCACATTTCCCCTTTTTACTTGTAAATTAAAAAATTTTTTTAATGTTTTTATATTTATAACATATGTAGTATAAATATGTGATCATTTTCGTTATATTTTAGATCGTTACATTTATTTAAAAAATATTCCCCTGATTCTATGTAGCGGAATTTTACCAATGTCTTATATGTATAACTTTAAAAGATGCTTGCCAACAACGAAGCTTTTACTTGTTCGATGCAAGGCTAAGATGATTGTACGAAAATTTTATAACAGAATTGAGAAGAAGCGTGGCAAGAGTTGAAAGTAGGATTATCGATTCGCATGCTTCGAAAAGTTCTATATATTGACATATTCGGAAATAAACGACGATATATATTATTTCATTCATATCAATTTTAGATGCATTTCATTTATATCAAATTTTTTGAAGTTATCGGAAGTTCTATTACACCAATATCGGAATATGAAATTTTTATTCTCGGTCCTATGCAATAGCGAACATTTTCTTAAATATTCGATTCTTCTTTAAAAAAAAATGTCATTTTTATACACTCACCTTTTTCTACACACAGAAAAATACATACTACACGCAAGTAATAATTATTTATTTCAAAAGTTTATATATCTGCAAAACTATCATAAGTTCATCACAAGTATTAAATTTATTCAAAATATATTCTAAATCTTATAATAAGTATATATACATATATGTATATATAATACTTTAATCAAAATTATTAAGTTAAAACAAATTTGATTTATATATTAAGTCGTTACTTCGATTAATTTTACATAATATTCTTCAAAAGAAGATATAATTCTTGTTTTGAGTACATAATAGTAAGTTTTTCTAAAATTTGTAAAAAGTTTATTTTAAGATTATTATTAAGAAAATATTTGTTAAAAATCGTTATTTAAAAAGGAAGAAAGTAAATTGTGTAATTATCTTTTTCAAGCAATAGAATAATATTTTTCTGTGCGTATTGGAAAGTAGCTACAGAAATTTGAGAAAGCTGTCTACGTAATTATTGTATATTACCCATTTGACAATTATGTTTATATGAAACTGCATCCCGTTGTACTTGTCACTTGCATCATAGCGACGATCACGAATATTTCTTTTCCCAAGTTGGAATTTGAGAGACGAGAGTGTATTTCCTCCGTCGAAATATTCTCGATGCATCCTGCGCGGCACGACGGGCATGAAGAATTGAGGAAACGAAGTGCAAACCTGTATCCCTTCGTGAAACTTCGCGCTCCGAAGTCGGAATTACTGTGTCCGTTTCCAGCAGCATCTGGATATCCGCTCCGGGGCTGCTCCGACGAGTTTGCAAGTAGCACCGGGGCCGGCGGTGAAAAAATTTGTTAGAAATTCTGAGGGATTTTCAGCCGACAAGTTTCAAGAGAACTCGTGCTCGGACATGAACGCTGCTCCCGTAGATAGCCACCATCTTGCCGATGGAGGACGGAAGAGGTGACTGCTCGCTTGCGGAAACTTTGCCGTTTATTACCGCTGCGTTAACCGGCGCCCTCATCTACGCCGGTAATTAATCGGAGAAACTCGGATCGTAAACAAGGCTCCGTCCATTAAGATTCCATTCATTACACCGGAAGTAGACGCGAGTAAAGCCCACCACCCTTCCGCCCGTCACTTCGTCCGTCTGTCCGTCCACTTCGTCGGTCTCTTTTCTTCTACCTTCTATCACGGTCACAGAAGAAGGGAAGCAGGTGGCTAAGAACCTACGGAGGATCTCGAGTAGGAAAACGAGAGAGGCAGGGGGTGGAGGAGGGAAGGGAAGGGGTAAGCGCGCGAGAGAGCGCCGAAGACTTTCAATAATTCTTCGGAATAACTTTGAAGCGCGCGGAGACGAACCTAGCGAGTTTCAGCAAACTTTCCGCTTCCTTCTGCTTTACCCTTTCTCTTCCTTCCTGCTCCTTTCTCTCTACCTCTTTCTCGATTTGGTCCTTCGCCGGGATACCGCCGCGGGAGATAAGTTTCAGATCCCCGTTGTCCTCCTCGTGACCGTGCTAGAGGAGCGAGCCTTCTCTTATCTTTTATGCATTATCGACGGTCTTTATCCCTCTTCCGCTTCTACCGGTCCGGCGATGTTCTCGTTTACTCATATTTCGGAACCAATATTATGCTAATACCCATCGCACCCGTCGCGCGCCGATGTTTGTCCCCGCGGGAGAACGAAACATCGATGTTGTATGCCGATGGTTATCGACGGATAAGGATCGTGAGACCGCCGTGCCACCCGCATGCCTGTCGCGTATGCTTTCGTGAATAATTCCAGCGCCAACGACGGCGACGACGACACTTCTCGTTTCCTACATCACAGGGCGGAACGTGACAGCTTCCTCTTGTCACGAGAAGACTATTGTGTAAGACAGAATGAAGATTTGAGAGATGCGTTTCTTCGAGGTTAACAGTTTCATAGATGATGTCGAGAAGATCCTCTCGTCAAAATATTTTCTTTATGAGATACGAGATTATTAATATACTGAAAACAATTTCTGGTTGAAAATGGACGAATTAGAATTTTCTCTCTCTGATTAAATTTATTAGAATTCTAGTGGAGATAACCGGAATTTTTGTTGATACAATATTTCTGCTAAAATCTACTAAAATTCTTATTTTAACTAGAATTATCAATCAGAATTCTATTATAGTCGTCTCAACTAGAATCCTAATAGATTTACCTAGAAAGTTTTGATCCGTCCATTTTCCATTAGAATTACTATTTAATCCAACCAGACCATTTTTCTCAGTGTAGCAACTATAACTCAATCACGCTGATATTTTTAGAAAGAAATTTCGGAAAGAAATTTTTTTGCCATTTGCACAGTATTTAGATAACTATAAGCAATAAAACAACTAGAACCATTAACGCAAATTAGTGGTCTGTTTTCTGTTTCTGCACTAGACTGTTCTAGAATTCTCTTTCTCTTTAAACAAATATCAAACGTATATCTATCTCACTTTAAGTTCCAAAAGTGTACGCTAGTTCAGCCACAGAGAAAACAGACCTTAGATATTTCCTCCAAAATTTTATGTTAACTCAAATATTTATCTATATGATTATTTAATTTTTATCGATATATAAAATAATTTATCATTAGATAATCAAACTGACTGAAAACTATCGTCATAATGGTGTGTTAATATGTATATTATTTTCTAATCTTACGTGTAGTTGCTAACGGTGGTTGGTTCAGTGAAACTTACCTGAAACAGAGAAATATAAGATAATTAGTGAAAAATTCATAATACATAAAAATATATTTTAATGTTACCCTTATAGCTATCTCAAAATTCAGAATTTATAATCCAGAAAAATTTTGTTTATAAATTACAAATCGCAAGAAATTTTAATATCCTGTCACTAATTTATACAAGATACGTAAATTGTTGATTGCTTCAAGTTCATCAATTTACGTTTAACTTCTTCGCTATATATATTATCTTCTTTATCTGTAATTCAATCGTTTGGCGATCAATGTATAATAATAATATTATTATTATTATTATATACATCTTGATTATATCTTCTCAGTAACAGATAAAGGTCGATCTAGCTATAGTCTACTACTGTAACTAGTACGAGATCACATAGAGGGTGGTGAAGATAAGTTCAAAGCAATTGGTAGCAGAGCAATCTCAGCCTAATCGTATCTCCTTGCTTCGGGGTGAAATACATAAAAGCGTTATCTACTGTATATGGCAATCACAGTGAAATGCTGTAACGTAAAGCGAACAATATGACGAGAGGAGCTTGGTATTTCTGTTTACAATTTCACTACGTAAAGCAATCGTTAATGCCCTGGTATTGAATTCCGTAATATTGATACATACACTATTGCTAAAAATCTATATAATGATACCTCAAATTTCAATGTTCTCCAGAAAATCTAATTTTAATTTTACATTTCCGAAGCCACTGAGTCTTATTCTCCTGATATCTCTCATTAACGTACAAGTTTGAATCTTTTCTATTTATGATTTCATTGTATGAAATAATCGTTAATTCCCTGGCATTAAATTCCGCAATATTTATATATATTATCGCTAAAAGTCTATATAATACTATCAAATTTGAATTTTCTTCAGTCTAGCTTCAATTTTACATTCCCAGAGCCACTAAATCTTACCCTCCTAACATATCGTGCTAAACATACAAGTTTGAATCTCGGCGATATGGAAGTGCACGTGCAGGGATTGAAAAGTGCTCCCTCGTCTCATAGAAGCTATTGTTTGACTATTGGAAGTTCCCGAAAGTTATACGGAGGTCAGTATCGACTTTACGTGTAGCTCTCGCCTGACCCAATTATCCGATGCTATCCACGACGGAAAATAACTGGAATTAGTTGGGAAGGACGATTAGCAGACGGACAAGAACTCGTCTTCTAACCGCAAGTACGATCAACAATTTATCCGCGAGTCGAATAAAAAAGTCGCAATTGCATGTTGCAAGATTCGTGGGGCAAGCACAAGAAAAATCGCATTACTTCACGTTACTTGCACGTATGTACGTACACGCGTGCATCGCGCGCATTGTTATTATGCACCGTTTCTCGAGCGCTTCGGCCGGACGCAGCGGCGCACTTTTAATCACCATTCAGGCGGATTGAGCTAAACGGGACGAGACGGGACACACCGGTGCTACCACCGCGAGGCAAAACAAGGGTTGAATGGCGAGGCGCGGCGGGGTGCCGGTACGTACACGACGCGAGCTATTTGCGGCGCAAAAAACGAGTCGGCGAATCGGCCGCGCCGCGCCACGCCGGTGCGGGAAAAGGGCAGTAGTGGTATGAGGGGGAGAAAGAATATGAAACGGAACAATTGAAATTGGGCACGGTGCCAGCGTACGCATACAATATCCGCCAAAAGTTTGTTAACGCCTCGCGGGACCTCCCCGGCTGCTTCTCGCTTCCGCTCGCTTGGCATAAGTCCGAGAAGTACGTACGTATCGTAATGGGATACTTCCGCCCGTCTGTCGTTGTTACGCGCGGTTTATTAGCGCGGTCGAACTTTGTAACAGAGATTTCTAGTACTTTTCTTCGCGTTGAGATATATCGTCGAACTTTTCCTCGGTGCAGAACGCACCGCCGACTCACCGAGAAAGGATTTATCGACGGCTATAAGAAGTTGAAGATCGATAGCGTTCTCCGTGACAACGACTGTTAACAAATTATAAAACAATCCCTTTTGCTTGCCGGTGTTTTGCGAGCGAGTTTATTGGATCAAAGCTTCGTTGTTATTATTCAGATCACGTATTCCTAGCCGTCGCTATTCCGACTGACGTTTAGGATAGCTTAGGAAGAAGTATTACCCCTATATAGTTAGAAAATATAGATGCTTCGTGCAAATATGTGTGTTATTAAATTTTTTGCGATGATCGCCCATAAAGAAAATATCTTTATTAATCCTTACACACGATGGGTCATTCGTGTCCTGCGCATTTCTTTTCTTTGAAATACTAGGAGTGTCTCGTAAAATAATGGCCTCGTATCTTTTCCTTTTTTTATATACAAATACTTTCTGTATTAAAGTACATATAAGAATCACTTAACATTTTTTTGTACAATATATTTGTAAAAGTGATGAAAATTAACCAAACACCTATCATATAAATATAGTAAAGGATTCGAAAATTATCTTGTGTAAGGATTAATAATTTCTATTTGCCGGCAGATAGTTTTATGGAAATACTTATATTTTTAATTCTACGCATATTTCAAATATTTGTCTCTTATATTATTGCAAAAGTTATTCTTTATACTCGACTAGATATATAGCATTATTTTTTTTACTATAACAGGCAATTTCCAAACTAGAGACAAGCGTCTTTTCACTGTAGTTTGTAACGTCGATGCACGCACGCGACTATATATGTATTTTGCATGTTACGATACTTGACTTATGCGACTTTTCCTTTGACCGCCTCGTTCGCGAGGGAGACGAGCGAGCAGTTTTCCAAGGAGAAATACGTGATACGTTTATTACTTACACGCGTCACAAATTACAGAGGGCACCGACCACGATCCGGCCCCGGTTCCTGTAATGATGCGGGAGCGAATTTCCGTGGAAGTAGCACGCGTGGTTACAAACTTTTTAACCGTAGTGTCTGCGGCACGGATACATCGTGTAGGTGCGCGCGCGCGAGTGTCGTGTGAGGGCTCGCGTGGCTTTGCCACGACTCGAGCTTGCAATTTGTGCAGTGGTCAAAGGCAACGGCCGGTGTGAGAGAACATTACCGCAGGTAGCCGGATGAAACCGAAAAGAGAGAGAGGGAAAGAGCGCACGATAAATAGGAAAACGGGGTAGGAGAAAAACATTCTCGACGCAGAGGATTTGCAATTGCGAACTTAAATTGTGGTCGGTGGTTATTGAAAAATAATCACGTCTTGCAATAAAATCATTCTCCACTGATGCGGCATTATTATATTGGTTTTAATATCGAGAGTGGTACAGGATTCTCTTAATTGTCCGCCATCGAGAGTCCATGTTAAAAGAAAGAAGAACAGAGATGAATTGATCATTGATGGTAATAAGAGTAAGGAAAAATGGTAGTGGTCTTCAACTTCTTTAGCGTTTTGTCATTACGTGTGTTCTTTTTTACTTTCAGTATTTATCACTCTTGTTTCCGTCTTTTGGTAAAGTACAAGCATATTCATGATTCATTAGAAAGTGTAAATAACAGCAACCAAAAAGAGTATGTTGTATACATCTCTGTAATGAATCATGGTATTTTTTGTTAACTTTATATATGTAACACAAGTTTTTTATGCACAAAAAAAATATATAATACGTTCAACTACTAAAATATAGATACATGACAGCTTTGAAAAAATATAAATATTATAAATTGAAAGAATACTATTGTTAAAGATGGATATTAATTAGGTATAATAAAATATAAAGACGTTCGTATAAATGTTAGTATAAATTTAATGATATTCATTTTGCAACAGCTGTATTTTGACGTAAAGTAGAAAAGGCACATTGAAAGTATCGAAGTAAACAATTTATCAATAGAATTGTGCGGAATAGTTACGGTAATTGATTGATTCTCGATATCCGCAAGAAAAATGATGGCTTCCTACGAGAAACCTGTTGGATATTCAAAGCTTCCGATTATTGATTCCTTTTGACCGTTTGCAATCAAACGCAATCAAATAAATTTCAAAATGATATTGATCGATTCACAGAGAATGAAATTACAAGTAATAATGTATGTATCAGGAGACACGACAGTCTCTTGGCGCTAATTTTATATTGTATTTAAAAACTTAAAAAATTAATTTATAGATTATAATTATTTTCTATTTTTGCTCTTCTCTCTCTTTCTCACTTATCATATTATATATATAATAATAAATAGTTAATGTGAACAATTATTATTATAATCATACATTTAAAACATTTTAGAACTATATTTATCAATACATCAGAATAAGTTTTGAAATTGATTCATTGATGTAATAATATCTTTTTATGTACGAGTTTTTTTTACATACACACACATATATCTTGTATTATTATTTAAATAAAAACAATGAGAATAACAACGGAAGAAGGAACGGATAAATAAAAAATTTGTAATATAAAAATCGAAATATACCCTGTTGAAAATAACAACCGCATCTTATAATAGTACAATTTATTCATATAGTTAATTATTTCACTATTTTACTTTGTCAATACAAATGAAAATTGTTTACGTATAAATAGAAGAGTAATTTGATCTAGGACTGAAAATACTTGTCATTCTTTATTCTAAAAGTGATATCCAGTAAAAAAATCAAATTTTCTTTTTGCAACAATTTTGATATTTTTCCTGTTGGAAATAAAGCGTTTCCAATAATTTAAACGAATCTTGAAAAATAAATTTATCTTCCAAATTATTTACTTCTTTCGAACGTCATGGACCACTCTTCGGAAGCAAGCGTAACTATCGGCGGGAAAAGAGAGACATAAATTGAATGTGCAATCACGGCAAAACCGAGTCGCCATGAATAACGGCAATAAATGTCGTTTCTTCCAAAGGTTTACAAAGAATCCTCGTGCGACCGAAGGAGGCGGAGAAGAAGACGATCCTCCTTCGAGGTGCAGTGCAAAGCTTGCAAGAGAATCCTCCCTCTCCCCCTTCAAAAACAAATTCATATTTCAAGGCGGAACCCTCTACGGTGTATTCGTCTACGAAAAGAGACGCGAGCTCAGAGATAAAAGTGAAATACGCGGGTTCGCTATTGAAGGCGGTGCTAGAGGAGGAACGCGGATACAAAGCCAGAGACAAGGGATCGCGGTCATTCGTCATTCGACGTCGCCCTTTGTCTCATATCGCTATAATAGATTGAGCTTGACAATCGCTTATCTCATTTGAATCCGTTCTCTCTCTCTCTCTCTCTCTCTCTCTCTCACGAAGTAGGGATAAATCGCCCTGGTCGAAAAGCAATTTAATCAGGAAGATCGTCGTCGTCGGATCGTCTTCGAGATGATCGCGCCAACTGCTTTCATCGTCGTCGTCGAGACGAATTTTTCGCGCGCAGTGAAAAAACGAAAAACCTAATGAACGTCATCTTGATTCATGATCTAGAGAAACTGGGCCTCCCGCGTGCAACACGGGAAACGGATGCGCGGCCGTCGGTCGAAATTCAATTTGTATGCTCCATGATTTATTTTCCCTCCGCGCGGATTTATCTTCCGAGCGATGCTCTCCGGTGCATTTTACGGCGTCATCCTCCATTAAGTGGGCTATCTATACGTCGGACCGGCAAGAAGATTACGTTTTACGCGTCTCATCTGTCGGTGTTAATTATTAAATGCGTATTATTCTCTGCGGGCGGGAGTTATCTCTCGCGCATATTCCCGCAAAATTGGGGCTTCCCGCGTACAGTCGCCGGGGAAATACCTGGTAAAAAAGTATCGACAATTTGAGTGCAGGGACTGCGCTCCCTGAAATCCCGTTGGAAATTTTCCAGTGATACCCCAACAACGCCACTCGGTCGAGGATTTCGGCGTTAACGCGTTTACCCCGCGTTCTCAGCAATTGCGCAATCGGCCGTGCGGTAGGTCCATCCGTTAGATACGCTTCGTTCATTCCGCTCGTTACTTGTATTACTGCAGACATTTACATGTACACCCACGTATACACTTATGCGCGTGCCGTATCGTCACATGCACAAATTAGAATTGGCTCGATCGCGTGATGGCTCTTCGTGATATACAACGCCGAGCGGGTCGAACGGGCCGAACGTTACCCTCGGATTTTCTTTCGGACAGAAATCCGAGATAAATGCAAGGCGAATAAATGGGCTCATCGACAGTCTATCAGTCGTTCCGGGCAAACAGTCTCATTTCGAACAAAAGAACGAGCCAGCAGCGTCAACAGAAAAATCCCATTTACGTCTTTCGCGCAGACGCCTAGACGTAAGCTGGGCTCGTAGAGGCAATCACTGTAGCGCGCGCACTCGAGATATCCGTGTTAAATAAATTTCAGCAGGCGACCCCTTTCGCGCCCCGTATCCTCGTCGGATTCGTCGACACAGGGAAAACATCAGCGACGATCTTCCTCCTCCTCCTCCTCCTCCTTAGACGAGAGTGTGTAGTTGTGTAACGGGCTTTGGCGTTGACGGTGCGCTGTCTAAGCGCGCCGAGATTGACAGCTCGAGTGCGCGCACGCTCTCTCGCTCCGAAAACATCCCTCTAAGACGCGCGGGCGTGTCGTTCGCGCGAGAACGGCACATATATATATATTCGCGCTTACGTACCTTCTCCTATCGAGTGAACGCACACCAGCGATCATTATGTGCATACGTACTGACGCACGTCGCGTACACATATACAGGGATTCACACGAGCGACTGTATAAACACAGGCATACGCAGCGGGAGTATAATGTACGCGGCGAGCACCACGGCATCGCGTTATCCCTACACGTCTGTCCATTATTGCGATAGCAGGCTGCGTCAATATTGGCCCAAAGGGTTTCGCTGTGATTGTCTTCCTCGCATACACACACACACACACACACATATATGGCATTAGGCCCGGCTCATACGTGATACTAGCCTAGCTGCCTACACCGATCGACAGCACCTCTATAACATTCTCCTCTCTCTCTTCCTCTTCCTTCTCCTACCTCTATTTCCCTTTTCTCCGTCGTCTTCTCCTTCGCTATATCTACTGCCGTTCTCCTCGCCGTTTACTCAGCCTCGCACGAACGATCGCTTCGTTCAAACGCTTTGAAAACAGGCACATCCGATTTCATGATAGCTTCAAATAGTTCGCACCGTTCTTGTCCAGCTGACCGGCTAACGGTGGTGCCCGTTTGTTTGCGAACGCATCGGTGGTACGGGATCGTTACGAGAAGCGATGGTTTCACGGACTATTTGGGATTTAACGATTGGTGAGATATGAATTATTATTCGAAACGGTGATATAGAGAGTTCGCTGCTGCAGATAGGAGCAGAAGAAAAGATGTGTAATATCCCAGTATATATATATTTTATACATTACCTCGCAAACTCAAAATAGAAACGGAATAAACGAATCTATATGATAAATCTGGACAGAATTCTGTACAGGATTGTATCGAGTAACGAATTTCCAATTTAGTGACACGCTGAAGCTTATATCTCTACACCTGCTTATTATATAGATTTCCCGTCTAATTAACCGTTTCTGCTGCACTAACGAAGATCTGTGCTTGCACGTTACTGGCAATGTTTATTCATTGAATCAGAGGAATTAGGTATTTCACCGAGAAATAATCCAAATTCTGCAAATTTCCGCTATACATACATGCTTTCTATAAATAATTTCACAATAATATATATCTCTCCATATGAAAGATTAACTCTTTATCAAAGGTTTTATTAGAATTCCCGTTTATTCATAAATTGTTTGAAAATTTAACGTTTCTAAAAATTTCGAACTCACTTTCACTGATAAAATAATAAACACTATAATAGTTCGTTTTATTTTCGTCAACAATTTAGTCTTTTAAAAATATTTATATTTCATCATAATTATAACGCATATAAATACATGCATAATTCATTATATTAATACATGCATTATTCAATATAATAAAGAATTTTGATTTGCCTCGATCTGTTTGAACGTGCCATCGAAACGCGAATGCATCATGCAACCTCGTTGAAGATTCCATGCGTACTGCCTGCCTGCCTCTCGAGAGTGTGAATTTGCACCTGTTCTCTGGTCTCTCGAATGTTTATTTTTTGAGAGTGGGAGAGGAGAGTTGAGTCGTTAGGTGCCTCGCGAAAAGAAAACGCGAGGGCCAACCTTCGTAGTCGAGGACTGTTTGTCGTGTATACATACAAACGGTTCACGGCAGCACAAGCAAGAAGTGCGACGGGACACGTACGATATGACTACCAGCACCTGGCGCATAAAGACCTGCACTGCATACGTTATGAGAGAGCCTACAAGTCCGCATGCAGCGCAGTCGTAATATTTTCAGCTCGCGCCCCCGACTACGTTTTTACGATACACTTGACGACCAAAACGCTGAATTTTGCTTGAAACTCCATCGATGATATTGGAAAGCACAATCAAAGACGACGGCTTATATAAGCACTTTCGAAATTTTATCGTTTGCATATCTTTTATTGCGGTATAATTTGTGTACATGGGCGCTGATCTCGATAATTCGATATAAAAAACGATAATATGATTTTAAGTTATAAGAAAGTTTTTTGAAGATTTTTACAAAGATATCCTTGTAATATGCAAAATAAAATAGACATGATATTTTTGGTATCATATAACTTGTTAGAAATAACAACCCCCAAAAGTAAAAATGAATAAAAACAGCATAATTACTTAGCGAATTGTGTAAACAAGATACCTTTGTTAAAATTATTTGCAATATTCAGCTACGTTGTAAAATCTATGACTATAACGCATAATTAAAAAACAAACTGATAGAAATTTTGAATAAGTCGTTAAGTATATTTTCAATATAACACAATTAAATGTCACATTTAATTTCTCAATTATGTACATACGTCGTTTGCCATCTACTGTGAGTGAGTCTATCATGCGAATAAAATGTCATTTGGTATTCAATGTAGTAAATTGCATAATATTAGTTCTAATGTAGGTCATGTTTATATTGATATGAAATACTATTATCCTGTCAATTCCGATTTATTTATTATTCTGTTTTGCGGGACACGCAATATGCAACAATATCCATTCTCGACATAGTTTGATTTTCAGAAAAATAATTTAAAGTCATGTTTTGGCATAATAATATTTAATAATAAAAACAATAATAATAAAATCAGATCATTTTATGAAAAACAATAAGAATAACAACGAAAGTTCTAATTAAATGAGCAAAAGTAAGTGCAAAATTAACAATGTTTTTCATATGAATAGAATATAAAAATAACCTTTTCAATTAATAATAAAAAGATTTGTTAAACAGAAACTACAATATTATGTATTTATATAAATAATTCTTAAGAGAGGAGAGAGAGAGAGAGAGAGAGAGAGAGAAAGAGGAAGAGAAATATTGCGGAAACAAGATAAGCTCAACGCTTGAAATTCAATTGCGTTAAAACGTGTTCATAAAACATGTTTGTTTTACATTTTTTCTTACCATAAGACATGTCGCTAGTTTGGTGCAACAGGTGAATAGCATTGTTCTACGTTACGCGAATTATAAAGTGTTTCGAGATATTGAACAACATCTACATATGTTTGCAAAATGCAACACGCACGATCCGCATCCGATTATCGCGACAATGTTGAGAACATCACCTGCATTATAATGTATAGACTTGTTCAAATGAAAACTACATTCACTTCATGTTTTTGTGATGTGATTTTTAATCGCGTGCAATTAGATTTTAGATCAACTATACATACATATACATATACACACATAAGCAAATATACTATATATAATTAATAAATACTGAACTAACGAAAGTATTATCATATGTATATCTCATGTTAATACTTTTATTAAATATTTACTAATTATATATAGTATGTTTGCTTATAAGTGTATACGTATGTACATGTATATTTTTAATTATAAATTAATGCTAATATACAAATAATACATAAATAATTAAATAATCCTGTAATATAACTACTACTCATTTCTGACATTATTTAGTAATATTGGGATATATATTAATATTAGAAAGAATTTATATGTATATATTCCCTCTTTTTTATTTTCTCAGTAGTAAAAAATAAGAAATCTTCAATCAATAGAAGTTAATGTTTCTAATTAAATATAAAAAGATATATTAAGATTGGGTAAAATAATAACTTTTAAAAAGTGTTGTTATATATAATCTAAAAAAAAAAAAAAATCCGAGATATCCAATCATAACATTATCGGCAATCAGAGTTAATCGCTACATTACAATGCAATATCTGGGCTGAAACGAGTCGACATAATTCCTTAATTACTACATTCACCATCGCGAACTTCAAGAACGAAGTACGTTTATCGTGACTCAAGAATTATCTCGAATATACGTAGGAAGCATTCGATGATCGGCTGTTATAGCCCTCTACGTATGTTTCTTGCGCACTTGCTTTCTATTAAATGCCAGGTATAAAATTGCAGGTTACAGCGGCCCATTTCTCATGCGTCTGACCGAGCATGGAGAGGAACGAACCCGAGCGAATCGGTGAATGAAATGAGTTTCGGTCGCGCTAAGGTCGTAAGTACCAATCCCGTTCTTCCAGTTTGGCTTTCACGCATGGCCGGTGTGCGTGCTTGCGTATACGAATATGTACGTATTCGCACACCAAGAAATCGCACAAGCGACCACTGCTGATCGAAACATTCCACCAAAGTTTCCGGTTGATGATAAACTATCGCGACGAAAGACGGCGGCGATCATTCATCGGAATATCTGATCTTTCAAGTTTATTGTCGAAGTAGTATGCATGTATCGCTGTACACGATCTATCTCTGAAATTTGCATTATTATATATGTGACAGGATTGAGGGATTTTAATCTATTATATATTATTGTTTTTAATCAGAATAAGAATAATGTAGTAGTTATAAAAGGATATAAACTTTTTAACATAAACTGTAAGAAGACAATTGTTGTTTTATGTTTTTGTTTTGTCTGTTCATATAATTGTAACCAATTAATAATATTCATATATAAAACTATACTCATGACATAAGAGTCATTTAATTAACCTGCGAATAGTCACCTGAGGCATTTTTCACCTCAGCAGCGAAAAAATATGAATTTATAAAATATTGTTATAAAAGATTGTTCTGTATGAATATTTTTTAATATATAATTTCCATTTTTAATACATATTCTTTACGCACCTTTAAATATGCAATTCCATCGAAAATTCGCAATAAAAAATGTTAAAATCTTTATTTTTTTAGTCATAATTAGCTACTTAACGTGCTTCTGTTTAATATTTGTTTACTACTTTTTTTCAGGAATAAATAAATAATTTTAATTAAATCTATATTAATAAATCGGAGAAAACAATTAATAATATACAATATGTTGTACTAATATAATGACTTTAATTGGGATATAAAAACAGCCCAGGTGATCGTTTACATAAACAAATCAAATGGCTACTTCCGGGAGTTAAAAGTGAGTTAAATATAAAATATTTTATTATTATTATATGTATATCGGATACCTATTTTTTGTGTCGTCAGAAATATAAAAAAACCATTTCACATTTATGAAACCTTCATAATCAAACCTTCAACATGAAAAGGATAAACACGAACAAAATGGAAAAGAGAACGGATCAAAATGTGTACTCTGCGTGCTTGTACACGCGAGTCCGTTTTTAATAATTTATCGCCGTTACGATCGATCAAGCGTACGTTCAAAAGCGCCTCGCGATGTATTATTTCACGGGCTAAAACCACGAAGATTATATGAACTACCGAGAGAACGGTTGGTAGACGAACGTATATGTTGACGGCAGATGGAGGTGTAAAGCCGCATCATGATATAAATTATTGCTAGATGATCATCAGAACGTAGCGGCGATTAAACATAAATCCTATAAAGAGTTAAGAAAATAAACTTAAAATTATAATCGCTATAATATTTAATAACACGATAATTAAAAAATTTTATTTCTTTTTTTACAGAATTATTTCTTGTGTACTTATAAATAAAATAATTATGATAGAAAATTAAATGGAAAGAAAGTAAACGTATAATTTGCGAAAATCTCTAGAAATTTAAAGATACATTTTAAAATTTGGAAAAAAATGATTAATTCGATGGAAGATGGAGATGTATTTTTGAATATATTGTTAAGCGTAGTTAAAGCCAGGTTCAATCAATCCTGTCGGTTCGAATTGCGTCTCCTGTGCACGATTCGCCCGCTGTGATGTCGCAATTTTTTAATAACGCGGCCCGTCAGTATGAATTGTAAATAAGGCGATCGCATTTGCATCCTGATGGCGCGCGACTCCCTGAACTCATCAGCGTCACGATCATGCCAGGCGCGATATTTATTCCGCGATCGTCGGTGGACCGCCGCCGTGTCGGCCAGCCGCGCCAACTTCTCCTATCCCCTGGGTGGACGCGGTACTAATTACAGAAATAATTAATGCCGCGACTACCCTTGCGCGTCACACAGACCGGTCTGGCGAAAGATGAAAGTGCGATACAAAAGCCGGCGGGGAGAGAGAACTGGGTAAATTAGCGCGTCTCTAAGGTACACACTATGTGTCTCGGCCTTTGGTATAATGGATCGGGAATGGATTAACGGCGGTGCGAAATGTAGGGAAGAGAGCTGCGTATACGGCACGGTATAGCGTAGATCCCCCAGAACACGAGTCCCACGGCAGCGTATTCTAATGGACAAGCCGCCGCTGTCCACATTAGCCCGAAACAATTGCATTGTTTTTCTCACAATGACGGAGTGCGCGTGCGTTCAGTCGCGACTGCGGGGGTGAACAGGCTTCGTCTCGCGGTGGAATATCGAGGGTTCCCTACCGCACGGCGACGTGAAACCATCTCCCAGCCACTGTTACGCACAATACCGTAAAGAGTTTCGACGACGGCAGGGACACGGCCGTCGAATTAATTGCCACTATATATTTGCATTGTGAGAAATAGTTGGCTTAACCTTGAACTTGATGAAATTGAGGGAATCAATTTGAAATTAATTTACAATGAACAATGTAAAAAGGAAATTAAAAAGTTGTACGAAATAGGAAAGAAATAAGAGAAAAGATAAAATTGAGATCGAGACAGATTTTTATTTATATCTTTCCGTGAAATTCTGTTTGAAATAATTATATTATAATAATGAGTTGGAAGGTATGTAATTGTAATCTGTTTCAAACTCGGATATCATTCATCCATCATGTGCTCGATATATTCAATGCATTTTTCAGATCGGAGATCACTACGAAATATGAGACGTCATTATTAATGCTGATTATAAATAATTTGGCACATTACAATTTTACTTATAATTTGGTGGCATCGATATCCGACATACTGCAAATTGTACAATTCTCAATCCAATTTAGCAAATGGAACTAAATCGATCATCCATGAAAGTACTCGATATAGGGAACAGCTATCGACTGGTAAATTCGTTAGTGAATATTAGTTTTAATTAAAATTTCGAGGGGATGAGGATTCATCATTGCGCTGCCACCGCCGCCGCCACCGCCGCCGCCGCCGCCACCGCCGCTGATGTAAATTATGCCCAGGCCGGCGGCTGCCGGTGTGCACCAATGATAAAGTTTGTTTTTTAATTAAAAATCTGCCACCCGCCCGACGGCATTGGTGGTGAAAGGATCGTCACCTCGCGTGACAGCCACTCTCAAACACGCGCCAACGCGACGTACTGTTCGTTATGCGAAACGCATTTCGATTTTGTCGCGACGCCCCTGTATAAATATCGGGCTATGTTTAATCGGTCGAAAGAGCGTCACGACGCGACGCCGTTCTCCATTCATCATTACATGATGATATCAGAAATTGTCTGTCACGACGATTTTTTACAACTTTGTGCACGCTAAGATTTCGTACTCTCTAAATTCTTTGAAGTGAATCTCACTCTAAAAAGTGAAATCTCACTTCAAAAGAATGAAAATTCTGCCACTCTTAGAAAAGAGTCTTTTTTAAGAATGACCGAATTTTCACTCTTTGGAATGAGATTTCACTCCAAGGAATTTAGAGAGCACCAAATTACTAATCGATATACAAACGTAAGCATATATATTGATGTTAATACCGATATTGATAAAACATTTTCAGCGTTTATGCATTGATATATCTATTTTACTATTGCGTTTAGTTTGTTAAATTTAAATGACCGATTATAGGCTAAGATTTCGTACTAAAGATTAGTAAATCGGTACACGTACGCAGGCATACCTATACACTGATGCTGATCATGATAAAACATTTACAATATTTATGCGTTGGTATATCTATCGTACCGTTGCATTTGGTTTGTTAAATTTAAATGGTCGATTATAGCCGTTCTTCCGAATATCACGTGATTTACGTTCGTTGATACTCTAAAACGAAATTAACTAAATTCTCTTTGCAAATAATTTAACATCGTCCTCCACTTGTGTAAATTGCTCTTGATACGTAAGCAAAATTGATAATAGCATTCCAATAATTAAAATATAAAGTTATTTACAACACGCGAATGTAATGCAGAGATTGCAGAAAATTGAACAGCCAAGAGTTGCAAAATAGTAATGGAAACTTTCGCGTTATCATTCTCATATTACACAGGATATCGAAGCAGACACGGAAGATCGTAAGCAATTTTCATTGTTCTGTTTCCACTTGATAGGTATTTCTTTTCCTGCTTCCACTAGTAGCAGACTCGGATTAGCTTAGCGAGAGAATGTTTTCAGTAAACGAATACCAACGTGTATAAATTGATATGGCTGCAAGAGAGAACCGCGGCGAGAGAACGGAATTTCGAAAGCTTTCTGCGAAAGTAACCGGGAGGAAGCAATTTTCCGCGTCGTCCGTATTTGTAGTTCTTCGGTGTGCAACGATTCTTTGTCCTGTAAATAGCGTACTCTCATTGGCACGCGTCGGACATCGTGTTTGCCATGTCGATGTCGAGCGAAATACCGGGTCGCGCGCGCCGTGCCGCATCAACTGAAATTCAACCGCGCGCACGTTGCACCTCTATACCATCTACTGCACACGTCTAGTGGCGATCCCGCGGCTCGAAAAGCGGCGGGGCCGACGACGGCCGTTTGGCCGCGATTTATGAGGTGTCGAAATTGCACGTTGTTTCTCGCGAAATTTATGGCATCGGCGTCGTACAAGTATCTGGTATCCTTGGTATCGGCTTGCCTCCTAGGCACGCAGGACGAGGCACCTCTTATTATCGTGGCGGGCCAATTTATCGTGCACCTGTCAGCGATCGCGATCTCTTTGATGCCCCTTCCCTTCCCGGGCAAGGACCCACCACCATCCTCTCGCCCAATCCTGGCGGACGTTAGCTTCAAAGGCAACTTTGAAGAATGGTTCCCCGGATTCCCGGGGATGATTGTCGTAAGAAAGGGGTGGAATGTTATTAAAGGGTGATTCGAGGAATTTGGCGTACTTCTCTGACATCGTCGAGTCGCTCCGAAGTTATAATGAAAGAAAACTGCGTCTAATTAACGTTAAGACAAACAACGCGAAAGTGGCCAACGAAGGGACTAACTTGATTGCGCGTACGCGCTCGCCGATCTTTGTATCCCTGATATTATTCTCCGTAATTTATTTATGCTAAACTTTTCTCTTATCTTTGTCGACGTGTCTCACCGCTTCCGCTTTCGCTTGCATTTAAATTACACAAACTTTTGATTGTCATACTCACACTTTGTTTAAAAGTAATATAATTACTTTTCAGCTATTATTATAAAATTATATTGTGTATAGAGAAAGAGAGAAAGAGAGAGAGAGAGAGAGAGAGAGAGAAAGAGAGAAGACATATTTTCAGACATAGGGTAACTGTCCCAATTACTGTGCCTGTCCCTATTAGTGTGTGCTTTTGTATTTCGACAAGTCATAAAAAAATTAGCATAAATAAATAAGAAAAAATATTTTTTTTGTTTAGTTAAATTATTAATGCATATGATGCCGAAGATAATATTTTATTTTTTGAGTATTAAAGTATTTTAAATATTTTTCGAAAGATATATGTTTAGTTAAATTATTAATGCATATAATGCCGAAGATAATATTTTATTTTTTTAGTATTAAAGTATTTTAAATATTTTTCGAAAGATATGAGGAATTTA